>NW_028250547.1:0-212193 GCF_964263255.1 Lissotriton vulgaris | reverse complement strand
AGGCCACCTCTTAGGAAGATGACATTGCGTAGGCCTCCATTGTGAGTTTCCTCCATGGGAATGCACTCAAGCACTTTCTTAACATTATCAACTCTTCTCTCGACAAATGAATCTTCCAGATGTCATCAAATGTGGACAGATCCATTGTTAATGAACAACCCTGTCTTTGATCTTGATGAACTGGCCAACTAGTACCCTTATCACATCAGTGACGTCACAGAGAAGGCATTATCAACTCAATTATCTGACCAGATCAAGAAGAATAACCTTCCACAGGCCTTCCAATCTAGATTCAGACCATATTGCTGCTTCCACTCAAGTAGTTGACACTGCCCTCCACACCAATTACAATACTGACCCCGTGCTTCCTCAGTCAGCTCAGTGCCTCAACAGCCTTTGACACAATTGACCAACACACGCTAATGTGCATCCTGGAAATGCTCATAGGCTTTCAAACAGGGTCTACATCAACAACTGCCATCATTTAATGCAGAAGGTAATAGGAAGATCATGAAAGTGCTGGTCCCCTTCAGAGCAGGCCAAGTAACCATCCTTTCCTCTATCATCATCAGTCTCTGCATGAAACACCTTGGAGTCATATGCACCAACAACAGCATCAGTATCATTCAATATGCCAACAACACACAACTCTACCTCAAATAATTCCAGAGCACAATTTATTGTGACTTTAGACCTGCATCAATAAAATTCAGAATTGGATGTCTGGCTCATACCTCAAGCTTTACCCAATAAAGTATATTATCAGGTGTCCCTTTTAAAAACGGAGAAACAGGGCATGCCTATTTCTGCATAATAGTGCAAGTCTTAAGGCCTGATTTATAATTTGGTGACAGCACTCCATTAGTCAGGATGGCAGACTCATTATATCCACCACCCTAATGAACTATTGTCTGCCAAATCTAGAGCTGGCAACTAACCCAGTGGCCATTTCTGTACACTGAAGGAACCGCCACTGGCTGTTTTGCTATGTGCCCTTTTGAAATGAAACCTCTGCCTATTGCTCGGGACTAGGGCTCCTTCTTTGAGCCAGCATTACCTGTAACAGAAGACTAGAAATCTACATTTCACTTGACTATTACACTCTGACTGAAGAATGTGACGGATACTTTGTACCTATTGGCCCTCCTTGACGTCTCTTACACATACAGGCCCAAAGAGAGCAGGTTACATAAAAGGTTACGCTCCATAGGCAAAACTCTCTTTGTCTCTCTCTGCAAAACATCAGGCCCAGTTGCTCAAGTAATTAGCTAACCACAAATGCGTAAATGTATGAATATATATAGCAACCTTTAGCAAGATCAACTTTGCCAACAACCTTGGAAAATAGCACTGCAAAGAAGCAGCACTGGATGATACTTAGAAGACAATGTAACACGCTTTGTTACACTAGCCCTGTTCATTGGTTCACATATATAGGTAAGTGTGCAAAGCTGTGATAGTTTCTAACCTACAGCATTACTCATTTACTTGCGCACAGAAAGAGGTATAACAATATAAGAAGAAAACTGTCAGTGGTCCATCCTTCCCTTACCAAACTGTCAAGCCATAGAATTCACTGCTAAAAAAGACACAGGCTGGGGTAAACCACCAGGAATTTGGAAGGATGTTGACAATGTGGCTTTCCCAACCTTGAGATTCGAACAGCACTAATGAAATTATAATAGTTTTTTGTACTCACATAATCTGGGGGATACAACTCTGTAATTGCAAATAAAAAAGCATGTAAAAGCCTTTTGTACCTGAACACCTTGTTTTCTTTGGCATTAAATAGCATGTGAACCATTACATAAATGCATCTGACTTTGTATAACATGCTTATTTCATAACCCTATTGACTTAACCAAGTCCGGGGTCATTCTTGTAGGAGAGTAGGGTCTGCTTCCTATGGCTACCCCCACTTTTTGCTGTGATTCTCTGGTTATTCGACTTTAGTATGGCTGTGGTCCTGCTAATCAGGCCCACAGCCTAGCTTTTCTCTCTCTAAATTGATGCCATGTACTTAGGTACATACCAGATTGGTTACTGGGTCACCCTTGTGAGCCCCTATATAGTGTACCATAGGTACACAGGGCATAGGTGCACCCTAGGCCTACTAGGGGCCGCAGCATGGATTGTGCCACCCCTGGTTAGTCTTCTAAACTAACACCACAGGTCACTTCTTACAGCCTGGGTAAGGTGGTGTAATCACCCCTTACTTAGATATAGTATATCTATATCTACCTTACATATAGACACATAGTAACCTATAAGTCACTCCTATGGCAGGCCTTAACAATACTGGAGGCAGAGTGTTTGGTTTTATGTGAGAGAATGCCCTAGCATGATCTGAGCCCCTCTGCAGCTTACGGAACCATCTCCTTATAGCTGTTCTATGATATAGCCATACCATATACTCTTAAGTGCATTATAATCTTCGCTGTTAATGCTAACTTTGGTTTTGCTTTATCAAAACATGTTGTGTAAGGTGTCAAACACTTTGGAATACTACCCACCTGCTGCTGGATGAAACTCCGGCAAGGAAGGCCTAGACAATAGGTTTCCTGTCCAGGGCCCGAGACAGGCTTTAGTGTATTGAGGCAGGGAGGGTTGCATTCAGTGAATGCTTTCCAGACACTGCCTGGGGCACACAAGGTGCTCCATGCACTTCCCAGTTCAAACCGGTTGCTGGGGCCCTCAGACCCAGCTCTGGCATGAAACTGGACAAAGGGAAAAGGGTGTAACCACCCCCTCCCCAGGTCCACCCATAGGAGGGACCTTGGAGTTAGTCCAACCCCTACACTTACTATAAGTATAGAACCCCAGTCCCTAGAGGACCCTGGATGAAACTCTGCAACATATATCCTGGACCTTCACCATTCCATTTCGACTGGAAGATGGAAGAAATCTCCCTTGTGGTCAAGGCGTGACCACCCTGTTCAAACATGCACCGAAAGCATTTGCTGGTCTGCCTTTTTGAGGCTCCCGCCAGACCCTGAAGAATCTGCGACACAGGACACAAACTTCCAGACATCTCTTACCTCGACCTTCACTCCCAGCAAAGCTGAGACCCGTGGTGGACATGAGAGATGTGGGACCTGAACTCCTGGACATCCTGCGTTTTGCTACCTGCACCGACTTCTTAAGGTATCCTGAAGTTGTGCATTGGGGTGCTTTAAGCCCCAGCCCTCTGAAGCTCAGAGGCCCACACTCCACAAGTGTCCCGTGGGTCAGCTTTGTACATTTCAGCTTGATGCGTCTTCGCGGTTCCTAGTACATTATCTAGTGAACCCCCAAGAAGACAAATCCTTGATTTAACTTGCTTTCCTGGTTGCTCCAGGCTTGCTCCAACTTCCTTGCAAATGAAAAGTTCAACACACTTTGCTGGTCTGCACCGAAGCCAATCTTGACATCCTGCATGGATTGCATTTTCCAAGGCTTGTTGGGTCCAATCCGGATACCGACACCGCAGTCAACTAGATCCTATGTGGGACAGCTTGAATCCAGCTCCTGGTCATCGTCGTCACCTCCTGGACCTCGTGGCTGAAGAGACAAACTTCACCTTTTCACCTGAAATCACCCGACATCTGGTGGCATCTTCCTATCGCCGCCCTGGTCACTGGCTAGTGGCCCAGACTTTGTCTCCTCTGCTTTCAGGTTCTTCACATCTCCGATCCACACTTGGATCCACCCGGACACTTTTCCTCTGGTCACCTGCAGCACTTCTTGGCAGCTCTCTATTGGAATCGATGACGAAACCCGACACGAAAAGACACCTATGCACTCGGCTTCCCTGGGCGAGGTAACACTAGTACTCCGGTGCTCCCGTGGGAATTGACTCTCCAATTGTCCTAATCTAAAAGGGGTCCATTGCAGTTCACCTCCTTGTACCCTTAATCTTTAAAATTGTAACTTGGTTGTTTCCCATAGAAAGCCAATGGTAACCCACGGCTGTGTTTAGACAGTGCATGCGTCTCCCGTGGGCCTCCTAAATCCTAACCTTTGGTTGTTCCTAGAAGCCCCAGCGATTCCATAGGCCCCAAGCCTGCTTTCTAACTCTCACATGGTTCTTATACCACTATTTTAGTATATGGTTTTTGAGGCCCTAGGACAAAACGTATACTGTGCAACTTATCGTATGCTAATTAAGTTCCTTGTATTGTACTTTTACCTCTGACCTCATAAAGAGTGCAGAGGGGTTGTGTTTAGAATAAATACATATATATTTGATATATACCTTGTGTGGTGTGCTTTCATTTGGTACTCAAGAGATTATAAATGGTAAAACAACTTGCTTAACTCGTCTCCAAGTCTTAGACTGAAGTCTGCTCTCCACAGCTACAACTAGGATAGTTTCTATAAGGTTGACTTTATGTGTAAATGTAAATGTAGGTATACTTATATAGCGCAACCTGTCACCACAAAGGGCATCCTGGCGCTTGCCTAGGGAACCCGTCCTGGTATTCCCCTGTGAGAGGCCCCGGCAGGGTATCCACAAGGTGAAAGCCAGGCATCCCGCCGCGAGAGGCCGTTGTGGAGATTAAGCAAGCTATTGCCCAGAGTCGCAGAGCGTGAACCCGTGAGTCGAGAAGGCACCGGAGCGAGAATTATCGAGACCGTGGAATTTTTTAGCCAAAGACCCGCCGAGGCGGGGAATTGAACCCTGGTCCAGGGCCGATCTCAGCTTCCGGGTCTGCCGCCTCTAACCCCTAAGCCACACTTCTCCACACCTACCATCAATGGGGGTCGATTAGACGTGTGCAAGGTGCCCACTAGAATAGTGGACATCATATACCAAGGTAACTTATCACAATTCTGTCCTATATGGTTTGACCTTCCAAACTAATCTAATGCACTTTTCCCAACAGAATCATGACCCTGCCTGTATAAGCATGGCCCTAAAAACATATAAAGCAAACACAAGGAGATGCTGGACGGAGTGCTGAAACTTTTCAGACACTCACCCCCAGTCACAGATCTGGGTTGAAACCATTGTCATTCTTTAGCTCACTTCACCACCTCAGTTCAGACACAGCTATATGCAAATCAGTCTTCACCCTGTGCCTCATGGGAACAGTTCAGCCCGAACTGCCAAGTCATGTCTTCCCTGGACAGGAAACAAGCATCCTGGGACCGGTTTCGGGCTAACAGCCCTTATCAGCCAGGCTAACTTGAATCTAGTGGCAAAGTGAGCAAGAGACCTACGTCTGGGCACACCCTGGTAACTTAGGGCGAACAAAGCAAACACAAGGAGATGATGGATAGAGAGCTGAAACTTTTCAGACACTCACCCCCAGTCACAGATCTGGGTTGAATCCATCATCATTCTTTATCTCACTTCGACAGCCCAGTTCAGACACAGCTATATGTATGCAAATAATATATATATATATATATATATATATATATATATATATATATATATATATATATATATATATATATATATATATATATTTAGCCACATTCCATAACCCCGCCACAGCAATCCAACAATGGAGAGTACCAGCACAACCAAAAAATAACACAATACACTTTTCTTACAAACCCTTCAACCAATCTATCAAAAATAACTATGTTACTCTAGACCAGAAATTGCATGCAACTAACTGATAAACCAACTTTAATGATATTGCACAGTATATGACTAACTGCAACACTTACAGCTAACACTATGAACTGTGTTCTCCGCTGAGTAATGTGTTGCCTTTCCACAAAGCGCTCTTGTGCCTCATAAGGAGTAGTGAGGCGCCTACATAAATGCACACCGCCATCCACAAAATGGAGCTACTGGCACCAAGGTTCAGTACTCAGGCCTCAATGAATAAGGTGCATTGGCATAAAGTCAGGAAGCACACATATGCAACAACGTCACTGTATTAATGTATAGCAACACACCATGCTGCCAAAGAAAATGAAGCTGTCGCCAGCCCCAATTAAATGTCATGGGAAAAATACAGCATTCATAAACACCATCTGGAAGGTACAAGATGTGAAAAGCCACTTGGAGGAACAAAGGACAATAGAAGCCAGGGAGCAAAGCTGACAAAGGCACATCTCAGAAACAAGTACAGACCTGCAGCATCACCATGGTCTGGCACTAGAAGTTGGTACCCCCTGGACATTTGCATAATTCCTAGTATAATACAGTGACAGCAAGGGACAGGACAACAGTATCACCAACAGAGATCTCAACTGTCCCGTGTAAGGAAGAACGTGTTGTACCAGCATGAGCTTTCACTGAAATCCCTGTCTATATATTGTAAATTTTGCAGTTGCACTTTTATTGGCAAAAATAAAACCAATACAAATTGCTAAAATGAAAGTAATGAGGATTACTGAATAGCTAAACATGCAGAGGTCAGTATGGAGTTCGAAGTGTTCACAGCATCTGCCGAAAACATCAATAGCAATTCCTAGATAATGCAAGCACATGATCCCGAAGGATATCAGAGCGCTTTATACATAAAACTTTATAAATAAATAAATTGTCAAAGCCAATCGTTTTGTCTTTTGTATATTTAGTAGTATTTAGTGCTCTGCTAGTGATGCCGCAGTTTGGTCACAGGGACTCTTAAAAGCCCGGATTGCAGTAGGCGTTATCTTTCGTCCTGTGAAAGTTGTGTAGCTTTCCACTAAAATATGCTGTCGGGCTTGAGGATCACGATGGCCCTAAATATGAGGGTGGTCAGTCAGACCGCGGATAGCCATCGCATCAGGCAGGAGATCGTCTGACAATGAGTCAGCAGTCCCACCCACCCTATTATGATGAGACCACCAGCATGGTGGGTTGGAAAGTGCTTTTTTCTAGTGTGGCTTGTGCTGCGGCCCAGGAAAAGGGCCCTCCATTGTAGGGATCATAGATATGATTGCACATTGTAAGTATTTTAGACAAAAATACCTTACTTAAATAATTTTAGTCAGGGTGAAATATTTGTATACAAAAAGTAAACCCCTCATAAGTCATGGCTTTGTTTTTACACGTCTTTTATTCGGCGTGCAACTTATTTCTGAATGTGAAATATAAACTGGAACATTAAATATGTTTTTCTGGGGGGGGGGGGGAATAAAAAAAATAAAAAAGAATTTCGACCGCTGTCCTAACAGCTTGCACACAAATTAATATGATTTTACTTTCAGAACTATGTCACAACACAGTTTTAACCATGTTAGTCAGTATCTGAATATCAGATTTATTTCCTGATTTTATCTGCTCAACATTTTAAATTGTAAACAAAGGGCACAGCTGGTATCCATATGTGGGGTCCTTTTCCCTCGTTTGATATATTTTTTTAAATCACTAGCCCTTATTAAAGCTCTTGGATGCCCATCTTTGTGTATTTAGCGTCATGCAAAAGAATATTTTATAATATGGTACAGCAAAAAGTGTGATATAAGGAAACAAATGCAGTCCAAGCTTAGAGCTGGAGGAGTTTATTCTGCATTGTTTTCCAAAGCATCTAACGTCATTTCACCTTATGAGCACTGTCTCCTATATTATACTATGTTGAATGCATTTGTGTAGTGCATAGGTCTAAAACAATAGATGCATGCCGTTAACATGGACTGACAACACCACACCTCACGACAACAAAACATACAATAGCCATGAGCACTTATAGTGTCTGTGCATATGCCTGTAGAACGCATTGCTAGGCCGGAATTGGGGAGCAGTGGACGTGTGCTACTCCACTGCCAAATTCCAATGGTAAAGCCGATGGCGCTACACACATCGCGCATTTCTGCATGTTTCCAAGCGTTGGCCATAAGCCAGCTTATGGAGAAATCCATTGTAATAACCCAAAACTAGAAGTTTGCAGTAATGAGGTTAAGGAGCACTTGGAGATTCTGCTGGGGTGCGCACGGAGACCTGGGAAGGCTCATACAATGGAATTAAGGGCACACATATTCCTGCGATAGCGATAAAATGCTCTCGGATCAAACAGAGCAATTACATTACAGTGTAAAAATAGTTACAGATGAAGGCCAATGATTTCAAGCTCTGATGCCCAACAGCGTTCATCCATCACCAGGCTTTTTAACTCCTTACTCTACCACAGGGCAGTTGAACCAGAAACTTTTAGATCAGGGGACATTTGTTTATATCTGTAAAGACTTAAGCCAAAGTTAAGAGAGAGTTGACAATACAGCTCTTTGCTATATGCATGACTTTTGATCAGTCATTTAATTTAAGTTGTTCCTACGGCTGAACTGCCACCTGCAATGAATGGAGAGCTCATATATGCATTAACATATTTGAATCAGTTTAATACAAGTCACATTAAAAAAACGCTGCAGCTCTGAATGTGGAGAAACATTCGAGAGATGCCACCTTTCCTATAATAACTTAACATATGCAAAAAATAAACATGCTGCCGTGAGTATCTCCTTTCTGCGCTTGAGAAGCTACCTCATTTCTTTATTAAATTCTACTAGAGATGTCACAAGCCCTCTGTAATAAGTAAATTGGGGCCTTATATTCATACATGTCATTTACTGATTCATTATTTGCGATAAATAACACATTGCAAATATTGAATCTGTAAATCACATGTTTAAGAAGTGGTGAGCCAATTGCATCCAGCTAAAAACCGGTCGTAAACGGGCAGATTCTCAGAATCTGCCCCTTTGCTACCGGTATTTTTGCATTTGGGATGCATCATCCCTAATGCAAAAATCGCAATTTAAGGAATTTCTAAATTGAGATTCCTTAAATTGCGATTGCATTTAAGGAATCCCAAATTGAGATTCCTTAAATGCAATGCATCAAAGTAAACAAATTAGCGATTTCGCTATTAGGAGTAGCAAATTACCATGAAGTTGAACTTCATGGTAATTTGCAAAACCTTTGAAACATGCACTTTTGTGCATTTTTCAAAGTTTCATGTTGCGCACACATATGCCCTTAGCGCATGTGTGTGCAACATATGTGCACAGATCAATTTCAGGGGGTGCAACAGGGTGTTCTTTTGACACCCTGGCACCCTTGAAATTGCATTCTCAATTTGCGATTCTCTAATTGAGAATCGCAAATTGAGAATGTCTTCCCATTCATTCCTATGGGCCTGTAGGCCCATAGGAATGAATGGGGAAGTATTCCTTAATTGCGATTCGCAATTTGGAGTCGCAATTAAGGAATGTTTAGAAATCGCTATTTTTTAAGCGATTTCTACATGCATAGGCTTTGGCGATTCCTTAATTGTGATTCCTTAAAAATCGCAATTAAGGAATCGCAAAAGCCAACATTGATGCATGTGCCTGATTGTTCTTTATTACCGATTTCTTCGGATTCTGCAATAATGATTCCATATTAGCGAATCGGAAATAGTCGGAAATAGAGAATCACAAATTTCAAATGTCGCACAGACTGCATTTGATGTCCTCATATTCAGGAACTAGGAAGTATGGGGCATATTATCAAGGGGGTTTATCTCCGCTTTTTTGGCTTTAAAAGCCAAGAAAGCGGAGATAAAATTATCTCCCTATTACCAAGCTGTCGCTAACACCAGTTAGTGACAGCTAATAGGAGATAGCGACCATCTTGGGCCCCGCTTTGCATGTCAGTGATATTTATCACTAATGAGATGCAAAGTGGGCGTGCCAAGATGTTAGCAACTGGAAACAGTCCCTAACATCGCTATCTCCTATTACCAACTTTTGGAGATATTCGCGCTAAGCGCGAATATCTCCAAAAGCTAACACCTGCCCTGAGCAGTTCTTAGCCATGTTATCCAATGGGAGGTGGATAACATGGCTAAGAGCATTTGCTCGATAATGCATGAATATCGCTGACTTTTCAGCGATATTCATGCATTTCGGCCGTTTTTTATCGCATTTGCGATAAACCTTGCTAATAGCAAGGTTTATCTGCGATAAAAATCGCCGATGTGCGGCGATAATTTTTGTCTCTAAACAAGTTAGAGACAAAAATTATCGCTAGTTGTTGGTAATATGCCCCAGTTATCTGTCTCACATTGTGTAGTTAGCACTCTGAAGACATATGTCTCTCTCGCCCAGGAGAGTTATGGAGACTTTTTACACTGTCCTGTTAGGATAAAGGCAAAGATGATGGAAGGAACAAAAGACAGCAGACGTTTTCCGATGTTGTATGGGAGATTTTAGGGGGAAATATCTTTGCGCGTGCCGGAGTCAACAAAAAAGAACATCTGGGTGACAATCCAAGAAATAGTAAATGTTGGTGGTACCACCAAGAACACCATTTATGAAATCCATAATCACTGGTATGATTTACGGTCTCTCACAAAAGAGAAGCTTGCGGAATGTCTGAGGCTCTCCGTACTGGAGATGGTTCTTTTTATAAGTGCGATACTATACCAAATGTCTAACAATATATCACTGTCAAAACATGCCAATCTGTATTCATGGCTGTATAGCAATGCATTATGGTTCACATAGTTTTGCTATACAGAAGTCAAACCATAACAGATCAATTTCATTAAAAGTTTAGACAATATATGTTATTTCCCAACACACAACAGTACAGAACCAGAGAGTTTAGAAAATTAAGATGCCACTGGCGAAACATCTGCTGTCCAACATCACAGCAGCAATGTACAAACTGAAGAAATATCTGAATTGCAAGAAGAACCCCATGGACATTTAAGCGCCCCAATATGTTCACCTGCGCAGAGAACTAGAAATATGCGGAGCACATTGTTTGAAAATAGTAGAGATAATGTATGGCCAAAGGCAGCTATGCCTCTTAGGGGTTGAATTATCAATCTTTCACACAGCGCAATGCAGCAAGCCACCTTGGTACGCTGCTGTGTGTAAGAGAAAGGGCAGGAATGTGCCTTATTCTGTGTTCCATGAAGGCTTCTACTTTGAGCGCTCAGACTCTCTCAGGGAGCTTTCTCTTTTCGTGGCAGGCAGACCAGGAAGCCCAGCAAATGCATCAGTGACCAGAGGATGTGGTCCGTCAGCTAAACTGCTCACTTTGGTGCAGGAAACCAGAGTTTGAGCCTCGAGGTGGCGTCCACATTCTGGGATTCTGGGCAAATCACTCAATCTCCCCGTGCCTGAATGTGTAATGTAAATATGGTGCTCATGTAAAGCGCTCCAATACCTTCGGGTCGAGTTCGCGCTGTATAACTATGCAAACAAATATATATACATATGCTGTTTCTTTCATTTAAGTTGGTAGCGGTTTATGAGGCGGGCAGCAGGCAGTGTGAAATAAACACGTGATTGTGTTTTACATGGCAAAGAGAGGGTGAGTATGTAGAATTGCTGCTATAGGGTGACCAACCATCCGTAAATTTCACGGACCGTCTGTCATTTTGGTTTAATGTCCGTTGTCCGTAATCATTCCTTTTACGGATGCTTTTTGTATGTAATTTTGTTCATTAATTACAGCCAGGGCACAAGTCGTAAAAAAAGAAGTGGGGGGCGCGGTCACCAGAAGTGACGTCACGACAGGAAGTGGCGTCACGAAAGGTGCCGAGCTCCTCGTCCCAGAGAGGCCAAAGAGTGAAGTCCAGCTGTTTGGCAGGGGGGACGGCGTCCCCCCAGTAAAATAAGTGGGGGGAAGCCGTCCACCCGCGTGGTACCCCGACTCGAGCCCTGATTACAGCATTCCCTGTGAGAAGCCCCAAGAGATTAAAAGATCTCAGGGGCCAGCTCACACTTCTCAGGAGAAGTGAAGGAGCAGGAGAAGTAAGAGGGCAAGAGAGGTCATGGGGCAGGAGCAGTAACGGGACAGGAGAGGCGACAGGGAAGGAGAGGTGATGGGGCAGGAGAGGTCTGTCATTTTGGTTTAATGTCCGTTGTCCGTAATCATTCCTTTTACGGATGCTTTTTGTATGTAATTTTGTTCATTAATTACAGCCAGGGCACAAGTCGTAAAAAAAGAAGTGGGGGGCGCGGTCACCAGAAGTGACGTCACGACAGGAAGTGGCGTCACGAAAGGTGCCGAGCTCCTCGTCCCAGAGAGGCCAAAGAGTGAAGTCCAGCTGTTTGGCAGGGGGGACGGCGTCCCCCCAGTAAAATAAGTGGGGGGAAGCCGTCCACCCGCGTGGTACCCCGACTCGAGCCCTGATTACAGCATTCCCTGTGAGAAGCCCCAAGAGATTAAAAGATCTCAGGGGCCAGCTCACACTTCTCAGGAGAAGTGAAGGAGCAGGAGAAGTAAGAGGGCAAGAGAGGTCATGGGGCAGGAGCAGTAACGGGACAGGAGAGGCGACAGGGAAGGAGAGGTGATGGGGCAGGAGAGGTGATGGGGCAGGAGAGGTGATGGGGCAGGTGAGGTGACTGGGCAGGGGCAGTGACGGGGCAGGAGAAGTGACGGGGCAGGAGCGGTGATTAGGCATGAGCAGGAGCAGTGAACGGACAGGAGCAGTGAACAGGGGCAGGAGAAGTGATGGGACAGGAGAAGTGATGGGGTAGGAGAAGGGATGGGGCAGGAGTGCTGCCCGGACAGGAGCAGTGAACGGGCAGGAGCGGTGAATGGAACAGGAACAATGACAGGGTAGGAAAAGTGATGTGACAGGAGCAGTGTCAGGACAGGGGAGCAGTGAATGGGCAGGAGCGGTGAATGGAGCAGGAACAATGACGGGGTAGGAAAAGTGATGTGACAGGAGCAGTGACGGGACAGGAGAGGCGACCTGGCAGGAGAGGTGACCGGGCAGGAGAAGTGAACGGGCAGGAGAAGTGATGGGCAGGAGAAGTGACGGGGCAGGAGAAGTGACGGAGTAGGAGAGGTGATGGGGGAGAAGAGGTGATGGGGAAGTAGAAGTGACGGGCAGGAGCGGTGATTAGGCATGAGCAGGAGCGGTAACAGGGCGGGAACGGTGAAAAGACATGAGCAGTGAACTGGACAGGAGCAGTGAACAGGGCAGGAGACGTGACAGGGCTGGCGTAGTGACGGGGTCGTGGGGTAACAGGGAAGGAGAGGCGGCAGGGAAGGAGAGGTGACAGGGAACGAGAGGTGACAGAGATGGAGAGGTGATGGGGCAGGAGAAGTGACAGGCAGGATAAGTGACGGGTAGGAGAAGTGACTGGCAGGAGTGGTGATGGGGCAGGAGAGGTGACGAGGCAGGAGAGGTGATTAGGCATGAGCAGGAGCAGTGAACGGACAGGAGCGGTGAACAGACAGCAGCAGTGAACGCACAGGAGCAGTGAACCGACAGGAGCGGTGAATGGGAAAGCAGAAGTGATAAGCCAGCAGAAGTGACAGGGCAGCAGAAGTGACGGGGCAGCAGAAGTGACGGGGCAGCAGAAATGATGGGGTAGGGGACGTGAGGGGCAGGGAAAGTGAGGGGCAGGGGAAGTGACAAGGCAGGAGCGGTGATCGAGCATGAGCAGGAGTACTGACTAGACAGGTGCAGTGAAAGGGCAGGAGCAGTGAACGGGCAGGAGCGGTGACGTGGCAGGACACGTGATGGGGCAGGAGAAGTGACGGAGCAGTGATTAGGCATGAGCAGGAGCAGTCAACGGGTAGGAGCAGTGAATGGGCAGAAGCAGTGGACTGGCAGGAGCAGTGAACGAGCCGGAGCAGTGACGGGGCAGGGGAAATGTCAGGGAAGGAGCGATGACGGGGTAGGAGAAGTGACAGGGCAGGAGAAAGTGACAGGGTAGAAGAAGTGACTTGTACTTATGTTCCTTGCCTACTTATTTATACACAATTGCATGACATCCACTGATGTGTCTGCAAAGCATACCTGAATTTTTGTCCTGAATTTTGACCTTCTGTACTGAATTTTTGTCTTGAATTTTGACCCCTTGTCCTGAATTTTTATACTCACCATCCTGAATTTGCAGCCATGCCAGTTGGCTACCCTAGCTGCTAACTTTGGAACTTGGAAAACAGCTTCCAGTCTGGTGCTCAGGCAAAGTGCTTCAATACTTTCTGGTCGTGTTTGCACATAAAACTGCAACAAACAAACGACTTTCAGGGCGTTCTCAGTTCTGTTTAAAAACTCACTTTTAATAAATCCTTCAGCACACAATCTGATGTACTAAGGTCAGGGCCAGTAGAATTATGCTGCATGGATGCACCAAATTATGCAGCAAGAAAATACAAATTACGCTGCAGAATACAGTACATTTTTTGTTTATATTACTTCATTGTTTTGCCATTTTTACACATGATAAAGATGTCTATGCACAGGTTTCGTCTAATTAATACCAGTTTAACAACCAAATGCAGAAATAATCAACTGAAAGATGACCCGTTAACATTTGCTAGAGGTCTTTCACTGTGTGCAAACATGTGGCCACATTTTTAGTAACCTTTGATCTGTTTGACCTAAAACTATTTTTTGGGGTAAAAATCTGCAGATTATGCAGTAGATGATGGATTATGTGGCAAATACGGAAAATTCATAATTATGAGGAAAAAAGCCATTACTGCAAAATCAAATTATTCTAATGGCCCTGGCAAACAATTCCACATTTACATTTTTGAATTTAGAAAACACCTTACCATATTCATACATGATCTGTGCTGCATTATTGACATGCAACATATTTACAAGGCTCAGCTTGTGCATAGGGTGTTAAGAGCTAGAGCCGACCCTTGGCTCAGCAGTCCATGCTAATTTGTTGACACACCCACCTGTACTTTGCATCATTGTCAGAGCCACGTGAATTATGTGTCAGGAGAGAACCAAATTATGCATCAGGGTTGAATTATGAGGCAAGAAGATGCAAATATGCGGTGTAATGTGGCATATTTTGTGATAGTATTACTATATTATTTTGACATTTTCACACATGTTAACACTGTCTGGACAAATTTTGCACCTCATTAGTATCAATTTAACACCCAAATACAACGATTAGCAATATAAAGGTGACCGGTTAACCTTTGCAGGGGGTCTTCTGCTAAGCAGTTATAAAGATAGTCACGGTTTAAATACCTTTTGATACATTCAAGCTAGGAAAATATTTTTGGGTTTAAAATCTGTAGACTATACAGTAGATGATAGATTATGTGCACATGTGGCAAATCCATAGTTATGTGGAAAGGGTCACTACCTTGCATAATTCTAGTGGCCCTGACCTTAGTATGAGGGTGTGAGGGTTCTGCAATCATAGGTTTTGTACTGAAAGGGGATCCTTCTTGTGGCAAAAATATCCTTTACTACTTATCCCACTGTGTGTGTGCAGCACAGTGCAACACAAATACAAAGTTTGAAAAATATGGAGACTTCTAAAATTTGCTCCACTATTATGCCTGCTTTGAAGAGCCGTAATTTTTTGGCTCACATCCCTGTCTAACCACTGGAAATCACTCAGGGTTAGCATTCCAAACCACTGTTCTTTTGCCCTCCAAGTCAACTCAGTTTGGACCCAGCCATATTTAAATCAGTCTTGACTCAGCTCCAATAGGAACAGTGAAGCCCAAACTGCCAGGCCACGCTCTCCCTGAATGAAAAAACAGGCAGCCAAAGACTGCACTGATTTGCTAAACATTTTGTGAAGTCTTCTTGGGTTTAGTTCTGCATTGTCTTTTCCTATGGGAGGGGTTGAGGAAGAGTCATTTAAACAGAGAATGAAATCGGTCCTAAGCAAGCACTGGTAAAACTCAAAACTGAGGATAAAGCAGAGCAGAGGCCAAACATTCATTCAATGGATTGTGCACGAGCTTGTCATATGGTAGAAAAGAGGACAAGGAGATTTTATTTATTTTTTATTTTTTATTTATTTAATGCGATTTTATATAGCGCAAACTTTACCCAAAGGTGTCAGAGTGCTTTACATAAGAACCAGTTGCAAAACATAAGGACTTAGGATTACATGCGTTACATAAAAGAAGCAAACAGAAAATTTGAAAATGTACGAGATGTAAAGTCACACAAGGAAGAGATACAAACAGAAAGAAAAATTGCAAATGTACAAGTAGTAAAGTCACTCAAGGAAGAGATACAAATGGATATACTCTAAAAGTCACATAGGAATGGTAGAGAGTACAAAGGTCTACTGCATATACTAGTGATTAGAGTTATCTCTATATACATAGGGAAAGGATACAAATGGATATACTCTAAGAGTCACATAGGAATGGTAGAGAGTACAAAGGTCTACTACATATACTAGTGATTAGAGCTATCTCTATATACATATGGAAGGGGTACGAATGGATATACTCTAAGAGTCACTTAGGAATGGTAGAGAGTACAAAGGTCTACTGCACATACTAGTGATTAGAGTTATCTCTATATACATAGGGAAGGGATACGAATGGATATACTCTAAGAGTCACATAGGAATGTTAAAGAGTACACAGGTCTACTGCATATACTAGTGATTAGAGTTATCTCTATATACATATAAACACATAGTAGATTTTCTCAGGTCAAGACCCAAACCCCCCCCCCCTCCCCCCAGAAAAGCAGAGTTCCATTAAGTGGGGTCGGAGGGGGGACGTATTTACAGCACCAAGGGAGGGTGGGAGGGATACAAGGGTATGGAGAAAAGGTAAAATAGAAAAGGGAAGAAACATTTGAGGATCGTCAAGGGGGAAACGAGGGAAAAGGGTAAAAGATGAGGGAATGGACAAGATGGCAGGTCGGGGTCCAGAGGAAAACGGCAGAGAACAGCAGAAAAATGGCGGCCAGGACAAAAGAAAAAGTAAAGAAGTCCAGACACCATCGCCAAAAATGGCTGGATTCACAAAAGTCACCAAAGTCAAAACCTGAACTTGTCGTTTCTGTCGTCCTTGCTGCAACTGCCCCCTCCTTCCAGGGAACCCGGAAAAGGGACGTAGCAGTCTTCATCCTCCACCGTCTCTTTAGCCACCGTGATCTGCACCTGGGCGCTGCGCTCGGGGGCCGGGCCAGCACTCTCCCCCTCACTGTCGTCACCGGGACCTTGGTGACCAGGATACTGCTACTGCCTCTGTGGGGGGCTAAGCCACCGTCGCCCCTCTCGCCGTCAGCTCCGATGTCCACGGTGCCTGCTTTGAGGGTCAGGCTCACCTGCCTCTCACTCAACAGATCGCCTGAGCCCTCCAGGAACGTGTCGGACTCGCTCTCTGCCGGAGGCCCCATCTCCGAGCGGCATGCGACTGTTGAATGCTTCCAGGCCCCTCAGCAGCCCTCCTCCACCGCTTGGCTCTTGTCGGTGCAGCCCGGGGGGGCGCCTCCGCCTCGGGGCCACTGGTGACCTCCAGGGGAGCCCCGCTGCCCCAGTTTCTCCCCTCAGCTCCGTAGTTAGCATTAATTCATTATCTTAGTGAAGAGTAGGAAGTCCTTTGTTAAATTAAGCTCTGGTGCTTGTTTTCAGCTGTCGTTTTAAGACCATGAATGAGATTGTATTCCGTGTCTTCCGAGAGATTAGGTAGCACAAGAGTTGGATGTGAACATAGGTAAAAGCTGATGGATGAGGTGAAAAGGCAGCAGAAATTAAGAAAAACTGAAGGGTGAGATTAAACAGAGGTGTATAGAGTGAGGTTGGAAGGAGGAGGTCAATTATGGAAAGAAAGAATTGAGGGTGAGATTGCGTTATGAAGTAAAGAGAATAAATGAAGAGGAGAGACAGCATTACAAAATTAACAAGGAGATAGTAAAGACAAAATGTAAAGAAGAATAGGAGAGCAGCGAAAGGGAGAAAAGATACGTATGGGGATGGGAAAGAAAGAAAGAAAATATAACAGATAGGAAATGAGCAGAAAAATAGAATGATGGAGAGGAAAGAAGATTTGGGAGTGCCAGAGAGAGGGGAGATGTGAGTGTAGAGAGAAAAGGAGGCACATATGGAGAGGATAAGCTATGGAATTAAGACAGAGAAAGAAACACGTGAATAAGCAAGATATGGAGAGAAAAGAAAGAAAGGGGGTTTAAATGTAGAAAGGAAAGAAAAAAGGGAGGGAAATGAATAAGCAAGAAAAGGACAATAAAACAACCAAAAGGGGATAGGTAAACCAAAAGGTGACAAACAAGGAGGTAGGAGATAAGAAGAGACATGAGGCGGTGAGAGAGAAACATATTCAAGATGATTGAATGAGATAGAATTTCTAAAGCGCGACAATCACCAAGGGGTATCAAGGCTCTGAGCGGAATGGACAGCATGAGTGTTCTGGGAAAAATTATTTATTGAAGAGCCAAGAGTAGGGTTGGAATAAAAGTGAACAGTGAGATTAGAGGGAGTCAGTGGGAGAGAGAAGAGGAGGACGGATGAGGGAGATTTGGAGCAGAGAGAAATAAAAAAAGTGGGGAGGGTAAGGAGGAGAAGGAGAGAATAAAAAAAATAAAACATAGGAGGAAGGAGATCAGGACAAACAAGAGAGATTGAGTAGCAGTGGATAGGGGTAAGAAAAGGTGCAAGGAGGAGATAAGAGCGAATTGAAGATATCAAATAAAGACGAATTGTAGATAGATCAATTAGGGCACAAGATGCTGTGGCAACCATGGCCAGGGGTGCGAAGAGCCTACTGCGCTCCTGTAATGGGTGCCTTAATACCAACCCAGAGGTAAGGGGAGCATTTTTTTCTTTTTTTGCTTTAGGGCATATGGCACCCTTACTAAGCAGCTAATTTTGGTAGCTTGCATACCCTACGTGCTTGCAAATTAAGTTAATTGTCTTCAGTGTACGCAGCCTTAGCTGAATTGTAGAGAGCACCTTTATTGCCGCACATGGAGGAAAAAAATTAGAGGGAACATTGGCCGTATTTAACATTACATAGCACATTCCTGTCCTTTCCTAGAACCTTTGATTGCCTAGCGCCACTGCATGCACCCATGCGTCATGTTGCAAGCGTGCCTGCGTTGTGGGCATGATTGTGTTTGTACTGGAACGGCTATCTTCCTGCACAAAAACAATCCTGAGAGGCATTTTCCTCGTTCTTTGTGTGCTACGCAGTGCATCACACTTAGAAAGAGGAAACAACGAGGAGAAATAAATATATTTCACCTCGTTATGCCTCACCTGGGGAGGCAAAGCATTTTGACACTTCCTAAGTCTACCACTAATGGTAATCAGGGAATGTGCAGAAATCCATGGGTGTATGCTTGGGAACAACCACGCTCCACCCATAGAACTCTTCACTCAGGGATGGTAACTCAAGGCAGCGATTTACACTGCCTTGCGTTACTGTAGATTTATATATATAAAATCTTTATTCGGCTTATTCACAATGGAAAAACCATAAAAGAGACAAGTAATATCATACATTACAAAAGTACACATGTTGCATAATATTTCATATAAAATTCATTTCACAGTTAAAAGAAAAAATTAATCAAAAAATGTGCAGGAATCCGCTCAAAATGGGTTTGACCAGGATTTTTAGAGGTTCTTTCTATGTTTCATGATGCATTTTAAGAAGCTACTAACAAAATAACAGACATTTTCTGTTTCTAGCATTTGCAGTCTTAAGAGGGCAGGTCTGCATTGTCTCAACCCCCAAGTTCTTAATATCGGTAGAAGCCAGATCTTTCTGTGGGCTTGATGGAATTTACAAAGCAGAATCACATGCAGGTTGGACTGTGTTGATGAACCATCACATGGACAAGGGGGGAGTGTGGCATTCCAACAGTTTTGTGACGGAAAGGTGACCATTCTAAAAAAGGTGTTTAGCCTGAATCTTGTAATTAACATTCTTTCATAAGTTGATGTTTGGAGTGCCAGGTACGGGTGGATGTCATAGGCTATTTGAATCATGTTTGCATGTATAACTGCCGTTTTTGATGAGTTGGATGCAAGTCTTAAGGATTCCAGATGTCTTAATGCTTTCTGTTTAAGGTCTTTTTTCGAAATGTCTGTTATGGATACCGGATCCAGGTAATAGTTCTCAAAGCCTAGATCATTAAAGAAGTTTTTAACATAAAGGAGCCACTTTATTTTCGAAGAATTGTCCAAATTCATTGTATCTGTAATGATGGATTGTGTCAGTGCATTTTTGTCTGACTTCCAAATGCGGCGCCACAGCATCAGCGGTTCTAGTTTAATTAGGTCCTCAATGTACGGTATACCTAGTTCTAGGTGCATTGCATAGGTTGAGGTACCTTTGGGGGTGGCTAATAGGAATCTTAGAAAGGCGTTTTCTGTCTTCTGAATAGGGCTGGTATCAGTGTAGCCCCAGACTCCCGCACCATATGCGATTGCCTGGCATTTGGCATTGTAAATCTTTAGTAGCTCCACTGGTGGCCTTTTACCTAGTCTCTGGGAAAAGGTCATTAAGGCGGCGGTTGACCTCTTGAATAAATGTGCCCTTGTGTTCACTGCTGGCTTCCAGCTAAGTTGGTCGTCTATCATGACCCCCAAGTAGGGATATTGAGGGGTGGCTTCAAGCTTTTGGTTATTGAGCTGTATGGGTTTTATTCTTTTCTGGCCTCTACCAGCTGTCATTACGAACGTTTTCTTCACGTTCACCATTAGGTCTAAATTGCCCATGAAGGTCGTGTACCTACTCACTGCTTTCTGGAGTTCACGGGGTGTTCGTGCGAGGATAACAGCGTCATCCGCGTAGAGGAGGGCTGGAATCAGGCGGCGGTTTATGCGTGGGAGGTCCTGGGCCCCCCCAACATCTCCCCCTCCAAACCATTGGTGTAGAGTGAGAAGAGGAAGGGGGCCAGGACGCATCCCTGCCTGACTCCACGCCCTACGCCAAACGGCGACGTCAGCTCTCCGTTTACGCCGAAGCGCACTCTGGCAGTTGCCCCGGTATAAAGCTCTCTTAAGAAGTCCAAGAGGGGTAGATCTACTCCTAATTGGGCTAGGACCTTCCACAGCTTTGCATGCGAGACGCAGTCAAAAGCTGCGGATAGGTCGACAAAGACCATATAGATCTTAGTTGGTATGGCCTGGGTGTATTTGCCCATTATTAGGGTGAGGTTAAGGACCTGCTCTAGTGTGCCAAAGCCCTCTCGAAAGCCGAATTGGATGTCAGAAATTATGCCTTGATCCTCACTCCACTGCTGAAGACGCTCTAGAATCACTCTCCCCACTACTTTCCCAAGCGAATCCAGCAGTGAGATTGGCCGGTAGCATTTTGCATCTTGGCGGTCCCCCTTTTTAAAAATGGGGACCATTATTGATTTGGTCCAAGAGGTTAGGATTCCCTCATTTGCGGCCGCTGTGCAGACTCTAGTTAGGATGGGGGCCCAGAGATCTAAGTTGCTTTTAAAAAAGTCCACTGGGACCCCATCGGGTCCTGGTGCCTTGTCTGGTTTACTGTTCTGCAATGCCTCCAAGAGGTCTGGGATGTCAAAATGGGGTACTGGGCCTTTGAGGGTAGTGGGTCTGTTGGTGAAGTGTTTTTGAAGATCTCTGCGAAATGAGAAACCCATGTGTTTTCGTCAATGGCGACTTCTATTTTTGGGGTACCAGTTTCTGTGAGATAAGGAGTTCTAACTGTGCGCCAAAAAAGCTCGCTGTTTTTTGAGACTGTGCCTTTATGAAGGTCGTCCCATAGTTTTTGCTTAAGTTGGGCGGTTCTCAGCTTTCTTTCCCCTATATATTGACGTCTTAAAAGTTGGATCTGGGCTACATCTCGCGGTTTGTTATGGAGTGCAGATTTCAATTTTGTTAATGCAGCTGTGCAATTATGATTAAACCATTTTAATTTTGTGGAACGGTTTGGTTTGGGTTTTGAGGTAAGGAGGTCCTTTATAGAATCTAAGATTAGTTTAAAGTTTGTCAGGACTTCCTTATGGCTTGATGCGAGGTCCAGGCATTTTACAATATTTGGGTAGGACCGGGTTATCAGTTTTTTCGTTATGTCTGAGGGATTAATTTTTGCCCATTTAATTGTAAATCCGTTATGTTTACCGACCTGAATTTTGTTCTGTGTGAGAGTGGTCGCTATCTCCAGTTTATGAGAGGAGCTAGATGGCATAAATATCTTAATTGTTAAGGCTGAATGATCACTAAAGGGATTAGCAATGACTCCGAAATCCTTAACTTTGTTCGTCAGGCTTGGAGAAAGAAGTATAAAATCTACTGTGGTTTGATGACCTCTGCCCACATAAGTCGGAGTAAATTTGTTTGGGTCTGCTTCAGGATGGTTAACAATATGCAGATCCAAGTCCGAAAGGACGATGTTAATAGTATTTCCCTGTTTGTTATGTGCAAAGTGCGGTAATGGTGCGTCGAATTCATCCACTATCCCACAGCACAGAGGGTTGGTCGCTGTACAGGGGTGGAGATTAAAATCTCCTCCCCAGATTAGGTGGGTTGCCTCTTTGCCAGATCTACTATGGTGAACTTGTTTTAATTTATCAGATATGGTTGTGAGGAGGGTTATGAAGTTTTCTTCCGGTAGGTTATTATATAGATTAGTCAAAATGATTATTTCTTTATTCTCCAGGGTTAGCGAGAAGATTTGATGGTTAGCGTCCTGAGAGAGTGTAACCACTTTATTAAGAGATAGGGAATTTGCAATATAGATTACTAACCCGCCTTTTGGTCTGCCCATTAGTCTGGTTAATGCTGGAACGAAGTGGGTTTTATAACCTTGAAGATGTAATTCTTCTAGTGACCATGTCTCTTGGAGACAAATTATTTGATATGAGTTTAGGAACTTCTGCGCAGATCCGTCCTCGATTTTATTTCGGAGGCCTGCGATGTTCCAATAGAGTACTGTGATTGGAGGAAGGTCATCATTTAATTCTTCTGTTGTGGTTATGGGTTCCGTATTTCTGGGATCTAAGGGGATAATCGAGGACTGTGGTGAGGGGGATACATGGAGCTTATTGGGGGGGGTTTCTGTTAGTGGTCAGTCGACCATTTCTAGGCCACTGTACCTATTATATAACGGGATATTATGCCATGGGTCCCACCGGGATTGATCTCTGAATGGGGGCCATTGCATACGGGGTCTTCTGTCTTCCCATCGTCCACCCTGGTGGCGTTGTCGTACTGTGTGCCAGGAAAAATCTGGCTCGTAGATATTAGGGGGACCCTGGTATCTAGAGTTTGGTAGGTCGTCCTGCCTGGGGAATGGAACGGACCAGGGTGGCTCCTGTTCCTGGGTAAAACCATCCACTTGCCTAAAAGGATAAAAAAAGGAGAGTGGCTTGATCTTAATGCCTCCATTTGAGGCGATATCTTCCCATGCGCAGACATAGTCCGCTATGCGTGGGTCCTCAAAAGTAATCGTTATACAATCCCCGGGAATGGTTTTTCTGGTACTACCCACCCATGGTACTCTGGCTACGGATCTGATTCTTCCGCGCCAGGAAGATGGAATCGGGCGGTTGGTCTGGAGCCAATGCTGGGCCTTATTTTTTAGGGACCAGACCGGTTCTGGAGTGAGATCTGTCAGTTCAGGGACACCAGCCATAACCACCACGTACGGTGAGGCCTCAGGAGGGAAATCTGCTGGGAATCTTGTGGGGCCAGGGAACTTTGCAGTGTTTTTCTTCGGCCTATCCGAAGGGGTTTTTGGCGGTTGGGCCTGGGGGGCTGATGTTTTTGTTGTTGATTTGTTAACGTTTTTGCCCGGTGCTTTGTTAGCAGAGCTGCTAGGAGCAACCGACGTGGGGGCAGTTGTAGGTGCCACACCTGGGGAAGTTAGTGTGATTATCTGTTGCGAGTTATTAGTGGCACTCAGAGCAGCAGCGGTTTTTGGTGTTTTCGTCGCGTTTGAGGTATTATTATTGGCGGGGACATTAGGTGTTGTTATCCGGAGAGTCTTTTGTTGTGGATTGGGCAGAGATGGATTAGCGTTAGCAGTATTAGTAATGGTTGTTTTTTTTGCATTAGTACCTCCTATTTTTTGTGGGCATGGTAGGAGAGTTGAGTGTTGGATTTTTAGGAGTTTTGAGATTTGTGACTCTAAGGTTACTAATCGCTGTTCTAGAGGTTGTAATGCTTGTTTAACTATACTGGCTATGTTGGTGAGTGTTAGTTCCTGGGCCTCCATGACACTCAAGTCCACTTGGGCTTGTGTGAGAGAGGGAGGATCCAGGACTTTCGGGATAGGTGTTTCCTTCTCTGATTGGTGGACTGACGCTAGGATCTCTATTTGAACTAACCTGTCATCTTGATTTTGTGGGATGCTAGGTGGGTGCGCCAGGTTATTTGATGTAATGAGGTTTATGGGCGCCCTTTTCTTACTAATAGCTCCCTCCCTCCTACACCTTTCTATTCTTTTGTCTGTAGAGGAAATTTGTGGAGATGGTGTCGGGAGTAGATCCGGTGTTTTTTCAAGATCAAAGCTGAGCTGTGAGTCCGCAAGCTGGGATACTGATAAGTCTACTGTGTTTGGCAAGCTGCGTCTCTCTCGTGTTGGTGCTACCTCAGCATTTGAAGCTCCTACAGCTGGGGATCTGGCTTCCGCCAAGATACCCAATGAGGATCTTTTGGCGAATGCCAGATCTAAAGAAACCCTTTCTTCCATTAGTGAAATACTTTGATCTATGAAGGTATTAGCCTTCGTAAGGAAGTCGTCCATAGGGCCAAGCAATTTACCCACTGAACTAGGGGCTTTGGTTTTGGTTTTGGATCCTCTCGTGTGCACCATTATTGTTCTTGATTGGCTGTGAATCGGAGGAGGATAGTAATGTGGAGAAAATAGGAAATGTCCAGAAAGGAATATCAGATAGGTGGCCCAGTCCAGTCTCTACCAGCCTCTAACGGCCTAAAACGGCCCAGTCTTTGCCCTGTCTTCGCCCCGGGCTGCGACCCGCGGCGCGTTGGAGGCTGGCTGTTTTATCGGGGTAGGTGAAAGGGCATGGCCGCCGGGGGAAGAGGCGCCGGCTGCAAGGAGCGGTGGTTTCTGGGCCTCGCAGTCCCCCGGTAGGCTTTTCCAAGATGCACTACAACCTTGGCGGGTCGCGCTGAGAGCGGATTGCTTTTACCGCCGATTGCAGTAACGCTCCCACCAGCCGACCTCTGCCACAGGGAATGCGCTGAGTTGCGTGGACAAAGGGCGAATCCTCTAATGGGACAAAGCACAGGTCAGTGAGCGGCACCCGCGCAGCGGGTGTCGCGAAAAGTTATATGGGTACAGGCCAGTTAGATGGGCGTGGCCGCCGGGGGAAGAGGCGCCGGCTGCAAGGAGCGGTGGTTTCTGGGCCTCGCAGTCCCCCGGTAGGCTTTTCCAAGATGCACTACAACCTGGGCGGGTCGCGCTGAGAGCGGATTGCTTTTACCGCCGATTGCAGTAACGCTCCCACCAGCCGACCTCTGCCACAGGGAATGCGCTGAGTTGCGTGGACAAAGGGCGAATCCTCTAATGGGACAAAGCACAGGTCAGTGAGCGGCACCCGCGCAGCGGGTGTCGCGAAAAGTTATATGGGTACAGGCCAGTTAGATGGGCGTGGCCGCCGGGGGAAGAGGCGCCGGCTGCAAGGAGCGGTGGTTTCTGGGCCTCGCAGTCCCCCGGTAGGCTTTTCCAAGATGCACTACAACCTGGGCGGGTCGCGCTGAGAGCGGATTGCTTTTACCGCCGATTGCAGTAACGCTCCCACCAGCCGACCTCTGCCACAGGGAATGCGCTGAGTTGCGTGGACAAAGGGCGAATCCTCTAATGGGACAAAGCACAGGTCAGTGAGCGGCACCCGCGCAGCGGGTGTCGCGAAAAGTTATATGGGTACAGGCCAGTTAGATGGGCGTGGCCGCCGGGGGAAGAGGCGCCGGCTGCAAGGAGCGGTGGTTTCTGGGCCTCGCAGTCCCCCGGTAGGCTTTTCCAAGATGCACTACAACCTGGGCAGGTCACGCTGAGAGCGGATTGCTTTTACCGCCGATTGCAGTAACGCTCCCACCAGCCAACCTCTGCCACAGGGAATGCGCTGAGTTGCGTGGACAAAGGGCGAATCCTCTAATGGGACAAAGCACAGGTCAGTGAGCGGCACCCGCGCAGCGGGTGTCGCGAAAAGTTATATGGGTACAGGCCAGTTAGATGGGCGTGGCCGCCGGGGGAAGAAGCGCCGGCTGCAAGGAGCGGTGATTTCTGGGCCTCGCAGTCCCCCGGTAGGCTTTTCCAAGATGCACTACAACCTGGGCGGGTCGCGCTGAGAGCGGATTGCTTTTACCGCCGATTGCAGTAACGCTCCCACCAGCCGACCTCTGCCACAGGGAATGCGCTGAGTTGCGTGGACAAAGAGCGAATCCTCTAATGGGACAAAGCACAGGTCAGTGAGCGGCACCAGGTCAGGTGTAAGGAAAACAGGGATTATGTAGGAGGCGGTGCTGCCAGCTCCTGCTGTGCACCTCCCCAAATTACAGAAAAATGTGGCGATGTAGTGATCGTTTGGTTTCCCACTGGGCTTCCTCTGATGTTCAGTTAAATTTGGTGAGCAGTTGACAATTGGCCGTTTGGGGGTTGCCGGGGGTGATTCGAGCCTCAGGCGGCTCCGGCCGCAATTCTGGCTGCCTATGGCTGGGCCCGGTCCAATTCACAATCTGTAAGCGGCCGCGTTTAAAGCACCGGCCGCGGTCCAGTTCATTGGGTACAAGCGGCTCCAGCCGCAATTCGGACCCCCGGCCGCTACCCGAACCACCGTGTTCCGCGTTCCAGATCACAAGCGGCTCCTGCCGCAGGAAGAGTTACCGGCGATTCAAATCACGGAACGCCGTGCCTGCCGAGTCACAGGTGCCACGATTTTCCGAGCGCCGGCGGGTCCTGCCGCGTTTCCTTGCTCCGGCCGCAGTTCACATCCACATCCAGGGTCTCGGCAGCCCAGGAGCTTCACGCCGCAGTGCCCGGAGGGGTGGAAAGCGGCGTGTCCCGGTCAGGCTGCTCGGACGGCTACCTCCTCCTGACTTGCCGCGCTGCACTGGGCTGCACTGCTGGCTGCACTGCTGGCTGGAAAACACGGAATCGGAATCACAGTGTACAAGTAAACACCTGTAGATTTATCAAGACATGCTGGGCCATGCAAGATGACCTTGCCTGGCTTGATAAATCTTGCGTCGGTTTTGCATTGCCCTCGCACCTCCTTGCGTGGTAAAGGGTGAAGCAAAGCTTAGTAGATATGGATCCCATTTAAAAGCAGAATTACAATCTGTTCAAGCTTTTCAAAATATTGAGAAATACAAGCACCAAAACAGCAACTAAATTAAATGCCTTTTTTTGGAACCAAATAAAGTGCAATCGAGGAAACCATGACCTCTGGTTTCATACACATTTGTGAATCACATGAAGTTATATGTACAGAAATCAGTGCATTAGCAGAGACAGTATCAACAATATATGGATTAATAAATGCTAATAGATGTGATGGGCAACATCAGCATAAACATTTACCTAATAGAGTGCAAGGCTTTGGTAGATCAGTAGATAGCCTTGCTACCACTACGGGTCTTTCTTTACAAGTAGCACTAGGAAACTTTTGGTGAGATGTTGCTAAATGCCTAGAAAATATATGCAATGTGCTAGTTCAAATGGAAAATAGATATGCAAGAAGTGCTGAGGGAGGTGTACTAGAAGAGAATAAAGAGGCCTCTAGCCACAGCAGTTTGTCACAAATCCCAGATGTACATACAACTAATACCCCAACATCTAGTGACAGAGTAGCAGTAATGAAAAGAAAAAAAGAGCGAAACAGTAAAGTTCAAAATTTTGTTGCATTGCCTTCTTGTTTTTTTATAGACGATTGAAAATGAAAAAATATATACACAAGATATGCTCTAATTACATTTTGAATGAAAACCATTACTTGAAAGGAAAGCATAACTTTGTTTTTCAATGGCCTGTGAAAAGAAACTGAACCAAATATTGTTTACAATTAAAAAATGATACTTTGTGCTAATAGAAAGTGTTAATAACAGAAAAAAAACTTTAAATGACGTTGCAGTGAGACGAGTTCTAACATTCCTTCTATCAATGCCGCTGTTGGTATCCTCACCCTGATACTGTTCACGAGGTGGGAGTAGCATCACTATTGTCCTTTAACATCTTTAAAGGAAGGCCTCTTTGTGCTGCTACATTATGCAACATAGTACAACATGCCACGATTATGCAAGAAACGTCTAGTGCATACTACAATGCTCCCCCACTCTTATGTAGGCATTTGAAGCGTTGTTTGAGGAAGTCATATGTCCTCTTTTTTACGGACCTGTTCTGCTGGTGTGCTATATTACATGTTCTCTGTCTGGCTTAATGAGTATGTAGAAAAAGTGCCATAATCCATGGGTGAAAAGCATATGCACGGTCACCCAAAATATTATTAAGCATTGCAAGAAGACCAGCGCATTTATGAAAAAAATAAAGCTATATATATATATATTAGTAGATTTATATTGTTCTGCGTACCCAAAAGAATTTAGGGCTAGATATACAAAGCAGTTTTCTGGTCACAAACAGCCCGATTCTCAGAATCGGGCAACTTGAGCCCAAAAAAATGCTTTTTCAAATGCACAAAATGCAAAATGTGATTCGGTAACTTGGTACTGAATCGTAGTTTGCATTTGTGATTCGGTATTTGGAAGTGGCGTGTTTAGGGCTTCCCTTCCAATTACAGAATCGCCATGGTATGCATTACTGTTTTGCAACCGAAATAGTAATACTTTACCACCAGTTTAAACAGGTGGTAAGACATTCATAAAGAGGAAGGAGTCCTCAAGGGGCCACTGCTTACTCTTAAAAATTTTAACTTCAAGGTTTTTTTTTCATTATAAACACATCTTGTTATCCTTTAAGGAAAATAAGCTGCACTAACACAAATATTTTCCTTTATTAAAAAGCAATCACATACATGGTGGTCTGCTGACTTCAGCAGGCCACCAACCCTTTGATGGCTGTGATTCCTAATTGGTCGCAAACTGTCATCTACCGCATGAATATTCATTAGGTTGGTCGATTGGAGACCCACAAGGAATCCCTAAATTAAACTCAATGGGGCCGATTCACAAAGGTAATCTGAGACAAAAGTCTAACTTTACGAGTTTTGGTATTCACAGAGATCACTTATGAGCCGTGTCTTTACGTCTGCAGTCGGGCCAGAATGTTCGCACCCGAGCCGAACTCTCCGCACCCGTGCTGTACTCTCCAGCTCGGGTCGGATGAACTTTAATCAATGGGCCAGAATTAAGGGCATATCATCAAGACAATTATTGCAGCATTTCGTCCGGAAAGCGGTGATAATTGAATTGCCCTATTAGCAAGGTCAGCTATTGTGAGAATCCTTGCCTTAGCGCCCTATCCTTGAACGCCCAGCATTGTATCTCTAATGAGATGCAAAGTGGGCATTCTGTCCCAAAATACTGTAAGAAATGTCGCTAAGCGACATTTCTCCTATTTACAAGCTGCACGCTAAAGAGCATAGCGATAAGAAAAGTAGTTCTAACCTTGGTTATCGGTACGTTCCTTACACCTGCTCTCAGGTTGACTTAGCCATAATATCTAATGGAAGGTGGATATTATGGCTAAGTATGGCATGCCCTATCTTCAAGGTATCGCCGTTCCCTGGTGATTATCGCACAGTTTTGTGGCTAACGCTTGGGTTTCTATCACTTTGGAGATGAGCATTGCTGATAGCACGCTATCTCCGCGATAGAAACCAGCGGTAGCCGGCGATAATTATTCTAGCGCTAAGTGCGCTTAGTGATAATTATCGCCGGTTTTTGATGAAATGCTGCTAAATTTCGAAAAAATCGAGGAGGTCATGAAAATCAGTTTGGGCAGGGGAAAGGGTGTGGCCAGACTCTAAATTTTTTCCCAGAAAACTTTGCTCCTGTGCATCCTGGTACATGCAGTGCACAATTTGAATTCCCCTCAGCGTGGACTGTAGTGTCAACACTACAGTCAACACTAAGGGGAGCACCCTTAGTGTTGACTGTATTGTTAGCACTACAGTCAACACTGAGGGGAGTGCAAATTGTTCCATGATGCAAATGAGCAAACTTTTCTGGGATATGATGTAGTGTCTGGCAACACCCTGCCCAGAAGGATTTTCATTGCCTCCTGTACCATTTATCAACCGTTCCTAACGTTCCCTATTGTAAATATTTCTCCCTGGCCCATTGATTCCACTTCACCCGACCCAAGCTGGAGAGTACGGCTGTAGAGTACGGCCCAGGTGCGGAGAGTACGGCCCGACTGCGGACATAAAGGTACGACTCATTAATAATCTGTGTGAATACCAAAAGTCGTAGAGTTAGACATTTGTCTTAGATTAGCTTTGTGAATCGACCCCAATGAGTGTCATACATTAGGAATGCAAATTTCCTAATTGCGATTCAAAGGGAATCACAATTAGGAAATCAGTATTCCTAATGTTTATACATCTGGCCATCATCTCCAGCTGTCCTGTAGCCAGACTGGTGTAGAGACCACAATGGCGAAACATATAGGAATCATGGATACCTTATGTATAACGTGCTACAATGTCAGTAATTACACACTCACTATCACACACTGCCTGTATATTTAAGGAGAGTTAATTTTTCCTATTTCTTTAAAACAAATCAGATCTGATTGGTGGACAAATAAAAATGTGTGTTCAAATGCAGCCGATTACCTGAGGAAATACACTACACTGAAAATGCAAACTTGTTGTCTAGTAGATCACCAGGTTTATGAGGAAACACAAAGTAGCTATACATTTTTAGCAACATGGCTTCAAGATAAGTTCTAACATTCAGAGATAGTGCACTCTGTGCAATGCCTTTTGCCTCAGCCACAATGACTTGGTAACTCCCTGATGCTAAAATGTGCAAAGTGCACAGTACTGGAACGTGTGAGGGAATGGCCTGGGCGTTCTGTGTGTCTCTTTGTAAGAAAGGGTACGGTTCATCTATTAAATCTAACACACTTCTAGTAAGCCTATACTTAGAGTGTAACTTTGACCCCATAAATTCTCTGTTGCCCGTTCTTTCCCCTCTGTACTGCAGCCAAAACGTGCCTCTGCCTCACCACAACATACAACGCAGCCACTTAGAAAAGGAATGTAGTATTCTGGGCACTTTTTTAGGGCTCGCGACCTATGTTGCAGTACTCAGCAATCCTCGATCAGGTGAGCGCCCTTTTGTCTGGGGTTTGAAAACGGACCCTGGAATTGCACACGCTCGTGCATGTGCTTTTCCTTTTGGGTTACGCTATTAGGCTTTGTTTTCGTGTTTTTTTAAACAGAGCACGCAATAGGCCAAAGTAGGGCACATTGCTCCGCCCATGGCCTATTGGTCTCTGTTACGCACACCAAAGCCCATATGTTTTCAATTATCGTGCCCAGACACGGGTGCGATAAATGAAAATATATGGCACGCAGGTGTTGTTTTTTTTACAATAGCGATCGCTTTCGCGATCACTTTCAGTGCCGCTTGTCTACCTAAATAAATGCTGTTTCTTTTGGGTAAGCAAGCAGTAGCTGAGGCTTCACTGTGGGATGTTGGAAATAGGCCTTTTTATGCTGGACTCCACATGATCTTTATCACCAAGCTCCAGCGTGCACAAACCGCTGCTCTCCAATTGTTCTTCAGGCTAAAAAAGCATGCCCAAGTGTCTCATCCTAGTAAACCTCTTCACTGCCTTGCTTTTCTTTGTCATCCCTTTAAACCCAGACTTAAATCAGGAGCAACTGACTTAAGCATACTGAGTGCTATGAAGTGTAAAAATGCACTCAATCAGTAAGACAGTCAGCGTCGTGATTTTAGAGAGATGTAGTCCTAAAAATTAATTCTGAATACACATTTTGCTGAGGTTTTCTGGACAATTTGCAGATTGAAGAGCAGGTATTTTGACTATCTGTAGGTGAGTCAGTGGTATTAATAAAGAATGGGAGTTGATGGTGGTATCCACTACTAGTGCGCAATGTTCCTCTAAGATGTCGCCTATGTGTCCGCCTATCTTCACACTTCGTAGTGCGCAGACAAACAGGAAGTGTGCACACCTGAAAAAGAAAGGAATATGTTTTCATTTTAAAAAGTCTTTAGTTAAAGGAAGAAAAGTATGTATTTCTCACTGCAACAGTGCAGTTGGGTTTTCAAAACATTTTTGTTCGCAGAACCTTAGTTCTGGCCTGTTTTTTAGATGTCTCAAGAATATTGAGAGTTAATAAATGAAAGGTAATTGCTTTTGGCACCCTTTCACCTTCATCTCTTCACCCCAGAGTGTCTGTCCCGTGCTGATGCCAGCAAGAGCCCTCACAAAAGGTATGTTCTATCTACACGATGTGTGAATCTTTTAAGAATAATCGTACTGCCCAAATTATGTTTTTAAAACAAGAATGATTTATCTTCGAGCATCACTTGACGCTAGGATTGCCACCAGACTAGCATTTTACCTACCTGGCTGGGATTTTCATGGCAAGTCAAGTTAAAAAAAAAATCAGAACCCTCCAAAGTCGGTATTATTCTACTTTGAAAATCAAACTTTAAGCAAGAAAAGCAAGAGGGAAAGGAGTCAGAAGTATTTCAAGCTGTCAACACTGTTCCTATGCTCCTAAATGATTCCTAAAGCAAGTAGAGACAGAATGGTTGTTTATCGAGAATTCAATGGATATTACACAAACCATTATTGAAAACCATGTATAGGCCCTTCCAGCTCCTCATAACAAGTGCAAATGGACACATTGTTTCCTCTGAGAAAGTGGGCAACCCTAAATGACACGTCAAGAAAAAGACAACACAGAATAATATCAGAGGGACTCGAAAGTAAATTGCCCATAAATGTTTTGGGTCATGTTTAGTGGAATTGGACTGGAGGACAACAGAGTAGCTTTATGACATTTCTGGACATGATGGGTGTTTACAATTAAAATGTGGAAGGGAGGTGCAACTGGAATTATTCGAGACGCCCGGGTTTAGGGGATGATACACGCCCATAAATATTTGAAAGTATAAACAAACAGGTATAATTTGAAGATTAAGGAGTGCGTGATTAACAATGTATGTACTATTAAAATGTGACAGCAGTACATTCCAGTCGAGGGTGACAAAGAAAACAGAACATCCCCAAAAAAGATAGGGGTGAATAGAGAGGTTTTTCTCCATTACGAAAATATTTTCTCTGTGGGAAAAAATGAAAATGGTACCAAGTGCTTTTGGACAGTCTCGCCACATACGCACATGATCAAATACATAAACAATATATTTGTTCATGTGAAAATGTACAAACCTGTGCCTTTCATTGGCAAAGCTTTGTCAGTTCCAAATCTTGAGTACACCATCCCCATGCATGTCACCATCCCCATCCCTTGTCATCTTTTGCTTCAGCCTTCCTATCCCTCTTGTTCCCCAATTTATTGTCACCAACTCAGTCCCTTTCACTCTCCATTTCCTTGTCACCCTTCCCTTTTCTGCCCCATTCCCATCCCTGTCACACTCCAAGGGTTGTTTTCCCAGTCCCTGTTGCCTGCCTAATCCCTTTTATCATCCACTCCTGTCTTACACTCCCAGCCTCTCTCACACTTCACACTCCCAGTACCTGTCACATGCCCAGTTCCTGTCACCCTCCTTATTCCTCTCACCGTCTCCAACTCTGTAACATTCTCCATTCCTGTCACTCCCCATCCTTCCCACCCATGCACAAAATTGGCACCTTGACATGACAGTGCTAATATTTTGAATCTTCTGGGAATTCATGGAACAGTAGTGGCCATCTTTGACATAGTGCTTGCACTGGCATAATTGTGTTAATTCTTGGTCTATTGTGGAGATCCATGACACGTTGGTGCCCACCCTTAATGTTGGCCATGTCAAAATTATAAGAATGTTTGCCATATTGTGGACATTTATGGCCTCAATCAATCAGGATTTATAAACCGAGACAATTCAACCATGAGGCTCTCGAAGTGCAGGAATTTCTAGCTACTTTGCCGAAAAAACTGTGAAAAACGAGGCAAAAGCGGGAGAAAACACACAGAAACCAGAGTTTGAGCTATTTTTATTGTAAATGACATAGCCTTTTATGTATGTTTTAGTTTTTGAAACATAAATGAAAGCCATTGTCATTTGCAATGCCAATAGGTAAAAACTCGTGTAAATGCGAGACCTATTGCATTGCAAATGCTTGTTATAGTTTGCTTGCACCTGGGTATCACCTACATGCACTTGGTGGTTGTTTGCTAGAGCAAAAGCTTGATTTATGACTATTACTTAAATGAGATTGCTTTGAACATGCAAATACCGAATCACTAGATGGAAATTGCGATTACCTAGTTGCAATTCAGTAAATGTTAGCATCACAATAATGCAAATCAGTAAACATTATGCTAGCATCGCAAAGATAATAAATAATAAAAATATAAATCTTCGAACATAACAATACGTTGTAGCGGTCTCAAACCAGTTTGCGACTGGTTTGCGACTAGCAGACATTTTGAACATACAGCCCTTTGAGACTGGATTTTATACAGGGATTTCAGGCTCTCAGGTATTATAACAGTGCTAATTGGCTGATTGTACAAAGTAGGAGAGATATCTTATAATAAATAAGGGATCAGTGGGAAATCACATTTCACACTTTTAGTGTGTGCTTTTATCGCTACTCCACCACTGTGTGTTGGCATCCAATCCACATTCCAGAACACTAAAGTATGGTGAATCTCTCGGATATACCATCTACAATACCAGTAAATACAACAGCTTATCCACACAGGTGTATGTGCTGGGTGCATGTGGGCCCTCTCATAGTCCCTTTCTTCCACTGCTTTGATTTATTGCCTGAACAAACTATATTTAGAAATCTCTTTTTTCCCTTGAACAGTTATGGATAAGGAATAAAGGGGCATATATATGTAATTTACATTTTGCGATTCCCAAATAGCGATTTTTAAGGAATCGCTATTTGAGAATTGCAAAATGGAATGTATGTAATAAATCGCAATTTTTTTGCGAATCTCTCAAATTCCTTAATTGCGATTAGCAAATTGCGAATCGCTATTAAGGAGTGAGTGTCCCATTCATTCCTATGGGCTAAGAGGCCCATAGGAATCAATGGGGATACCTTCTCAAATTGCGATTTTCTATGAGAAAATCGCAATTTGAGAATCGCAATTCCAAAGGTGCCAGGGTGTCCAAGGGACACCTGTTGCACTCCTGGAATGTGCATGTAAATACATGTGGCGCACAGACATGCCCTAAGGGCATGTCTGTGCGCCACATGGCACTTTGAATTTTTTTTAAAATGCATTGGAGTAGGCGGTATTTTGCAATTCCTTAAGCCAAAATCGCAATCTGCAAGGCACCCCTACAAATGCTTGAGCAAAATAATGAATCGTAATTTTTGCGATTCCTTATTTTGCTATGTGGCCCAAACATACCAAAACGCCATTTGCGATTCGCAAACACCGGATTGGCGAATTCCGGCGTTTGCGAATCGCAAACGGCTTCTTACATATGCCCCAAAACAATTTATGAGCGTTGTGTGTGCACGTTCACAAACTGAAGTGCATTTTAATAGTTTTGTAGTTTACAATATTGAATCTACATAGAGCCACGAAGAATGGATGTATTTCAGCACACAAAGGTTTGAGGTACTGTAAGCCAGTAACCTTCTGTAAAGGCCTTATTTGACCGATATATCTATTTATGTTTATGTTTATCCAGCCAACTAGTTCTATGGTGCAGCACTTTTACATTTCTATACAGCATATCGTTTAGCAGCTCGTCATGCATGGTTTCATATAATGAAGTACTTAACATTTTTACACAGTTTAAAGTATCTTCGTGTTAATACTTTCATAAACTACAATACATGTGCATTTTATATAGCACAGTGTTCTGGATATCATGTAGTTTTGGATACTAAAGTACATGTGGATTTTCATATACTAATATAGCTCTGGGGCTTGTTATAGCTCTGTGGCTTTATGTGTATACTTTCATATCATGTGGTATATTTAGTGTTATGTGCAGTGCAATAGCTCTGTGACTCAACATGTGCATTACCATATAATGAACTCCATTTGTATTTTGTGCTTTAACTCTGTGGCTCTGTTCATGTGCTTTCATATAGTATAGTATAGTTGTAAATAGTGCTGAATGTCTGTGGCTCTACATTCTACATTCATATATTGTAGAACATTTCTATACAGTGCTATACTCCTTTGGTTCTACATGTGTATTCTGATGTAACATAGTTTGCTATTACTCTGTGGCACTACCTCCCTACGTTTATATAATGCAGTACATTTATATACAGTGCTGTAATTTCATTTAGTGTAGTACATTTACATCTGTATATCATGCTATTCCTCCGTGACTCTACATCTGTAGTTTCATATAAGGTAGTGCATTTGTATAGAGAGATTTAGCTGTGAGGATCCATGTGTCTACTTTCATAGTATACAGTACTTTTAGTGTTGAATACAGTGCAATAGCTCTTCATCTCTGCTTGTGCTATTCCATATAATGTGATGCATATGTACACAGTATTATAGCTCTGTGGCGTCTCATTTGGTGTGTCATTTAATGTAGTACATTTACATTTGTGTACAGTGCTATAGATTTGTGCTCTACATGTGTATTCAATACAGAGCTTTGATTCACAGGGGAGGAACACTGGCTTGTGATTCACTCTCCTGTACTTTATAGGTCATGTGAATTCATAATAGGATCACAATTTATTACAAACAAAAAAAACATTAAAAACTGCACCCTTAAAGAAAGAGAGATCTCCTGAGCAGCCATAAAAGTGTGTGCCCTTGCGAAAACCCATTTTTTTCATTTTCATAGATGGTAAAGGTCTATTCATGAGAATCAGCCAAATGTTACTATTCCAAGATCAATGATGAGCCCTCTTCAATGGACAAACTAAGCAAGTAAACATCTTTATCAACTCCAGTTGTCATGAAAACTGCTAAATATTTAATAACAAAGCAAATCCTTTCAAAAGAACAGAAATAAGCAACAGCTTAGATATCAAGGGACATCCACTGCCACCAAAGACATATAACCATGCATACAAATTAGCAGCGACAAAAAATGCACCCCAGAACAGTAAGAATATAGACAAAAAATAAAAACCAATAAGTCTCTGATACTGAGTTTTATGCTTTGCATGCAACACTGGGTAAAGAATAGATCCACAGTGTGCCAGCACGGGCAGCGCCACAAGTCTGACATACATTTATTTTATGTATTTGAAAAGTTTTATATAGCGCTGGCTAGACCCGGAGGTATCAGAGCACTTTACATGAGAATGGACATTGCTTCATAGTTACATCAGTTACAGTTACAGTTGCAGTTACCAGTATATGCTTAGGAGAAAAACGTGATCTTACACAATATAAGATATTAGCGCTTAGCATATCCAAGCCACACTTCTAATGGGGAATGGAAGGTAGTGGGGGAAATGGTAAACAGGGTAGAGGAAAGTAGACAGAGTTAAGAAGACCTGAAGGGGGAAGTACTCAAGGCGGAACAAAGCAGAAAGAGAGAGATAAAACCGTGAAGAACCGTGAAAAAAATGTCCGATGTCCGGCTGGGTAGGGGACAGTCGAGGCGGAAACCCAGGCCTTAAACAGATGCAGCACATGCTGCCTGTGAGAAGTGGCAGTGAAGCACTTCCAATTTGGAATTCAAAGGAGGCAACATTCTGCCCAGCTTAAGATGCACTACTGCTGTTACGCCATACGGATTGGCTTCATTGAATGGTGGTTGCATTGGTGAAGAAGGCTGCGGCTCCTCCTTGCTGTAAAAACTAGGATGAGCGAAGGAACTAATGGGGTCCTGGAGAAGGGATCATGCAGAGAAAACAGTACTTATACCCACCATAAAATTGTGCATGGCTTGTGACAGCATGACCAACCACACTCTTCCTAGGTTGTAGAGTGCTGTAGATAGCCCAGACCATGTGTGTTGTCTCCACTGTCACAAGCTGTTAGGTGTTCAATATCTGGATCCCTAGTATCTTGAGTTCTTTCTACTGTCCATTAATAGTATTTGTTGTTGAATGAGGATTGTACACAGTTACTAACGTAAATTCATCACCTCAAAATAGGTACAGATAAATGATTAATAGTATAAAATCCATCCAATGCCTGGCAGAGCTACCAAAACCAATCATATGTAGACTTGAACATGACATGACCGGATAGTGAGAGCCAGGTGCGCAACACCCATTGGGCTCAAAGGGCTTCAGCTCCCCCCGTCGTGTGTCAACCTGGGCCGAGACAGCTGCTGAGGCACACACACAGCTGCACCTGAGTACTTCACAGGTCTTTAAAAGACCATGTACTTGCTAACGAGGCTTTGTTGCTTTCCGCCCCTTCTTAGAGTCCCTGCATCTCCACTCTGCATATTGCTGGAAGAGTCAGCCCCCTGAAGTTTTTTGTAGCCCCCCCCCCAAAAAAATTGGCTCTAGTTGCGTCTTTGGTGAGAGCATAGCACTGCATAGCACCTGCTATCATACAGCCTGCCAGCCATGGCCACAGATCATTGCTAAAATGTATATAGCCTTGGATACAACCTCCTTAGGTCTGCATCAGCCTAGTTGGATGTGGTTTCCTGACCTAAATTGTATTAGTATCTCCAATCCACAGATCCTTGGGACTAATCTGTTGTTTTCAGGAATCCTGTGCCAGCAAAAATGCACATAATGTCTTATAGACTAGGCATTTTCCTTTGCTTATGGCATGTCAGCTCCTCTACCACTACCATGCTGTCTCCATTCGAGGAGAGAACTTTCCATGGTTAGGGATGCAGTGGCCTGTGACTCTCCCCATCCCAGATGAATGACTATTCACAAACAGTCTTCTTGGACAGTAAAAAGTATGCTCTAAACCTACTTGTCCTCCAAGAAAAAAGTTGTTCTACACATTTAGGGTATCACAGAAGAATTACTGGCAAAATACGGGATACCGGATACAGGCTGAGGCTCGTTACATGAACCTTCGGGTAAGGATTTAGATTTCTTTTTGCAACCTTTCGTGCAACAATGGAAGTCATATTTTCAGGACACCACTCATTTTCTTCAACGGCTCAAAGAGCTTCCACACAATCAACTTACAAGCTGGTGGTTATGTACCATTTATGTGGCATCTTATAAACTTCTATTCCATGCCAGGAAGGTCTGGAATTAGTAGAATGGGCCTTACTCCAACAATATGGAACTCAAAGTAAACAACGTTTTCCTGCTGGAAATGCTTCATTTCTGTTTACATCACAACTATTTCACCTGGGGGACAAGTTCTATCTGCAACAATACGCCACTTTAATGGGTTTTGCTAGGGCTCCAGGATACACCAACACCTTCATGGCCAAATTTTGAACAGGATCAGCACATAATTACATACTGCCGCTACATCGACAATATCTTCCTGACTTGGGGTGGAACACATGCAAGTCTTGAAACTAATTTAGTTAAGTTGAACTTCAAAAATCCAAGTATACAATTAGCTTATCAGATCAGTAATTCTCAATTACTTTCTTTGGATGTTCAGATCAAATTGACAGAGGTAGGTTTGAGTACAGATGTATTTTGCAAAAGCAATGTGAAAAGTGCGGGATGCACACCCCAGTGTGGCATGCGCGTCCTAATTGGATTTGCGGGACCGCAGCACATATATCGGGTGGTCCCATATGCCGTTACGATGGTGGGTGAACTTTGTCTGCCCGCCATCGTAATAGACCCCATAGGTGTCTAAAAGTGCTAAACTCTGTATATGATAGAACAGCGTGCACATTAGAAAAACACAGGTACAGATCATTAAGGTGGCATTTGTCAAAAACATAGCAATTGTTTATTTTTGTGACGTGACCATTTTATGTTTTAAAGTTGAATTCTGAGAAATGTTGCTCTTTGTATAGACAAATTTACAATAGAAGTCAATGGAAATCATACAGTCAACATGAAGTTAGCACAGCTTAATAAATCCCAATGCAGAATTATAAAGCGAAACCTACTGCCAACCTTCTTCAGCACTATAACCTAAATAAATATTAACATGCTGTATCCTGACCATCATCTGATATGGCAGTAGAAATCTAGTTACAAAAACAATAGAAGTCACATGAGCAATGATAGAGGCAGGGAGGACCTTGAATGGTTTTAACCACTACAACGGGCTTCCTCCGTAGGTCTTTCGAGAACAGCATGTCAATAAAGAGTATCAGTGCACGTTTTGGTTCCATGCGTTGTTAGAGTCAATCAATTAAATCAATCAGACAGCATTTATAGAGCGTGGCTAGTCACTAATGAGTATATCCAGGTGCTGAGAGCCATGCTGTTGTGAGTGGGACCAGTTGAACAACCAGGTCTAGAGTCCCTTTCTGAATTCCTGAAAGAACGGTAAGTCTGGGCGGTGAACTGCACTCCGCTCACAGAGTTTGTGGTGTTTTCTGCACTCCGTGTTACGCGAAGTTCTGAAAAACTCTGCTTCGCGTAACGGAGCACAGTTTTTTTCTCTCTCGTATTCATCAACGTGAAGTTGGCGAACATGAGCAAGGAAAATCAACCTCCCGTGAGATTTCTCAACGCTGCTGGTCAGATTTCTCATTGTGAGTGGTCATGTATGCTTGTGACCGCTCATGTCGAGAAACCGCCCGTTTGCGTTGAGAAAGCTGCCACTTAAATAAAAATCTACTCGAGCGGCAGGAGGGAAGCAGCACCCACTTGCGTGGTGCCGTTCGCGATGATTGCACAGCGCCGACAAGCACCTGGCACTGAAAATCACTGAGATCAACATTTATCTAACGCATTCCACTGCTCACAGAGCCTTGGCGTAGCGCAGCGGAGTTTTTTTTGCACTCTGCGAACTCCGCCCAGTCTTAGAAAGAAGGTGAGGTCCAGAGGTGGAGGCTGTTTCAGGACTTCGCGGCAACATAGAAGAAGGAGCATCCTCCACTAATGCTTCAGTGGATGTGGGGTATGTGTGCGAGGGAGAGGGTGGTGGAGAGCAGGTGTCTTGGGAGGTTGGCGAAAGCTCAGTCGGAGGTTAATGTATGCTGACCAATTATTGTGTAGGGCTTTTGTAGGCATCGATCGGCATCTTGAATTGACGACTCTTGAGAACGTGGAGTTCCTTAAAGTGTGGGGTGATTTGGGTCTGTTTGGGGAGGTCGAGGATGCGTCTGGCCTCTCAGTTCTGTATGGTCAGCTGTCTCATCAGGAAGTGTGTGGTAATTCCTACTTAGAGTGGATTCCCGTAGTCCAAGTGGCTAGTGATGAGGGCTTTTGTACTGGTATGTCTGGTGCCAACGGGGAGCCATTTGAAGATTGTTTGAAGCATGTGAAGAGTGAGGAAGCAGGTGGAGGAGACTGAGTTGATCTGGCTTTTCATGGTCAGCTTGCTGTCCAGGATGATGCAAAGGTTCCAGGCGTGGTCTATAGGAGTGTGTGAGGGTCCTAGTTCAGCAGGACTCGTTCCAAGAAGAGGTGTTCCCAAAGATCAGTGCTTCCATTGTGTCTGTGTTGAGTTTGAAACAGTTGTTTTGCATCCAGTCAGCGATGCTGGTAATGCATAGGCAGAAGTTGGCCATCATGGTGAATGGGTATAGAAAGAGGATGAGCTGGATATTGTGTGCATAGGATCTGAAGTTCAGGCCATGTGTTCTGACAATGTTGGCCAGGGGGTCATGTGGGCATTGAATAATCTTGGGCTGAGGGACAAACCTTGAGGTGTTATGTTCCATATAGGTACCCCAATATAGGCTCAGGTATTCATCTAACCTTTCACCTATATTCTCCCCTACCATTACACTACATAACTGTTCTTCGTACTGACCTTTTACCTATTTACAGTAATGTCCAAAGATGACATGGGTTTTTTTCCAAAAAGTTGAGCCTCATTCATTATGCATGAGGATTCTTGGAATCACACCAGGACAGCGGGCCTACCAACTCCTGCATAATGACTATGTATAAGGGTCATTCCTTCCGACATCCTAGTCCGACATGACACAGCAAGGTATATCCCCAAGGGGTACTACTTTGGGTATGTATGCACCATATCTTGCTGAGGTAGTCAGAGGAGAAACGGACTTCCATGCTGACACACTAACGTGAGATGCTGAGACTCCTGCATGCAGACACGCCAGCTCGCAGTGGTCTGACATCCCTTGCGGGGTGTCCATCTCGAGACCAAGACAGGGTCCCTCACTAAAGGTAATGGGGTTCACTTTATCCTAAAGGGATTCTTGGGTTTACACCTACATACATGCTAGGTACACTTAGGTACATCTGGTTAGGGTGCATCATAGGTTGTACACATTTACTACTGTCATGTATTTTATATACTTGCCTGTATTCATTGTTTTAGCACGATGACAGGAATCTACCATCCTTTTACGCTGTTAGTGCTTATAATCATGTATATCTATTACTGTCTTATCATTGTTTCAGCACACCTAATTTACACTAGAATGACACTGGTTCAATAAATGCTTATTGAAAAAAGTAACCACCGTTTATTCTGTGTATCTCTCTGAGACAAAGTGAGCACGAGCGACTGGGCAAAAAGTAGTACTTGTTTCCACGATCCCTGATGGGACAAAGTTGTCATGTTCGATAGTTGCCTATAACTATTCTCTCCTTGGTAAGAAGGGTTTCTAGAGGCACTGTGAGCTAGCTGGTAAACAGGCTAACATACCTAGGAGGGTATCGAATCAGTCTGACACCAACCCTATAGTGTATATTGTTCAAATACGCGTATCCTATATAGTTTTATAGGAACTACACGACATGGTGCCGCCATTGTTGGTTTGGTACTTATTTACCAGTCAAATTTGAGTAGTTCAGTACTGCTATTCTCAGAGACCCCTACTCACAATTCTTCAGAGACATCTGGAGTGGGAAGGAAACTATTCGTCACAGCTGAGTGGGCAAAAATCCTATTTATTGGCTGTAGGTTTATCAAGGTCGAAGGACAAACAGTTCCTATTGTATATAAAACCGTATCTCAGTTTCCTTGAAACTCTTCCTTGATACTTTTTCAACAATGGCTGACAAAGACACTGCTGTGCAATCACAGCCTGCTGCAGTTAGGGAAGAAGATATAGAAGGGGAAATGAACAATTAGGACAATATTAGGTATGCCCTTACTCAAAAGCTAACAGGTGCACAATCAAATACATTTCATTCTTACACCGAAGATGATCCACCAAATGAATACTGTCCGTATGAGGACATTGAAATACCGCTCACCTACCAGGAGCACATAAACTGGTTTCAAGGTGTCCTTCACCAAAAGACAAAGCAAGACTATGTCCACTCGGCCAGTCCAGAGATTGACACAATGCCAGAAGCAGACCTACGTCCACTTCACAAAGAAATAATAAAACTTTACAGAAATGTCAGGGTGCACTCCTCAGAATCCACATGTAGCAATAATGATCCACCTCCTGACCTCACCAACACCCTGATAATAAATTATACAAGGTATTTGAGCAAACAAGCGAAGAAAGGAGAGGAAGGGAACAGCGGGGAAGGGAAACCTATAAGACAAAACTCATGATTAGGAATTCTTCACATATGCTGTCTACTCTCATAAGTCTCACTAGTCCCTATGTAATCCCCTTGAGAAAACACCTGGCCTTCCGTGCTCATGCAAACATTGCTTCAATATTGCAAGCCCTTTCCAACCTCTGTGAAAATAAACAATTACGAGTTAGCATAGATATCACCTTCAACAGTAGCTGTATGTGTCTTGGGTTCTGAATGTAACCTACTTTCCAACCTCCCTCTCCGAAGGCACAGACTGTACTTAAGATAGTTATCTTATTGTCGTTTTCGCATTCTGACGGGATATTCCTTATCATATCCAAACAGTAAACAAAAAGGTTCCCGTGGCTGCTTCACCACTTGAAAAGCATGAAAAGAAACAAAGCCCAATCCCAGAGGCAGAGAACCAAATATGGCAGAGTGTAGTATTAACCACCGCTCTCCGCTTTAGCATTTATAATCCACAAGAATGTTCGTTCCCATTAGTAATCCAAGAAAATCATAATAACCAAGTCTTTACCAAACACGGTAAAGCGTAGTAACAACCACCGCTCTCCGCTTTGGTATTTATCCGTTATAAGGCTGTTAGTCAGTTTATATATATTAGGGAATCAAAATTCCCTTTCTTCGTAGCGGTAAAGCGTGGGCTGAACTACTACTTTCCACTCCCACTCTTACCGTGTTACCGCCGTAACCGGAATGCCAAGTCTCCAAACTCCAAAGACAGACGGGAAGCCTCACCGTCTTCTCTCGCTCACCTTACTGAGGGCCAATGATCCTCTCAACAGAATGCGAGTGTCTTTGAGGGAAGCGGTCGCTTTCCCATTCACTCGAAACAGAAGCACAGCCAAGGAAAGTACTTCCAGAAGACACGCCTGAATCCTCAGACACTCTGGTGCAGAGCTCGTTCCCTCGAGCCAAACGAAAGCCAGAAAAAACACAAATCACACACAATGACTCTTAGGCAGCCCTCCTATGTAGTTACTTCCGGGCCCCCATGCCTCATGAGAATTGTAGTTTGTGACGGTCAGGTAGGCGCTGCTGCGCTAAAACCTGACAAGAAACCTGACACAGGTCGTGATGAGAACACTCACACTTGAACCAACAGGATCTACACAAGCAGTACAAGTTCAGGGTTCAACAACTATAATTACTCAACAAACGCTATATGCAGATATGGGTAAAATGCCCACTACACATGAGCAAATGCCTTTCTGGATAGCTCAATAAATAACACTGCTGGAGGCAGTATTTCCACAGGTAAGCCCTCAAGAAAATCACAGAATGCTAACAATCTGCTTGCCAATGGGGATAGCTCCCCAGATAGAGGATTGTACCACTTGGTGTGCAGTTTTCGCTGCCATATAAACCAGAACTCATGGTATCCAGTCATTAGTAGTAATATCAGATGTATTAAGACAGATACAGACTGAGTACGGAGCAGAACCTGCTCTGAACGTAGGGATGAACTTATTAGGTAATGTTGCCCAGGTATCAGCTATAATATTAGCAAGTATTAAAGGGGAGGCAGCATCAGTGGCAATACACCAACGTCTTAGGGATTTCACTCCTTTACAAATGAATTACCTAAAATTATCACAGACACCTATGCAGAGTTAGGTAGAGATAGGTTGGGAGCTAGAGCAACATAACCTTAGCTCATGGGTGGTCCTGTAAAGGATAATACCAAGCAAGCACCTGATTCTTTCATGAAGAAATGGAATAATAAAAATAAAACTCAAAAGATTAGGGAAAATAGATCTCTATCTAGGAGTGGGTCTCCTCAACAGGAGTCCTCCACATGGATATTAAACCTTAGGAATAGAGATAACATTAAACAACCTGCCAGGTATCAGGATGCTGATACACCATCCTCTCGTTTCTTTCAGGGTTCACAAAGTAACTCCGAGAGAAGACTGGCAGAACACAGACAATAAGAGCATACAGAGTCCAGAGACACACCACGCACTTCAAGCTACACTTCTAAACAAGCATTGGAAATGCAATAGGTCTCGCATTAGGAAAGTTTGAGCTATTGGTCTTATAAATGATTTTTTTTTATTTATGTGTTGTTTTTTGAAATCGTTATAAATTTCGCAAATGTGACACCTATAGCATTTATAATGCAACATGTTTTGTATTTACGTGACTTAGATGTATTGATATTACAAATAACGATGGCTTTTAATTTTTTTAAATAATTAATACTTAAATAATTTATTTAATTTGCAATGTCAATAGCTTAAACTTTTGTAAATAACCTTTGTGAAGATTATGTTCAGTGTTTTTTATTGCGACGAAAATGTAAGAACAGAAGTGAAATATTAACATATTTTTGTGATTTGTAATAAAGCTTGAAAGATTGAAAACAGCTTGAAACATTGAAAGAACATATTTGAACCAGTGATGCTGTGGTGGCGCTGAGTGATGCTGTGGTTGCGCTGAGTGATGCTGTGGTTGCGCTGAGTGATGCTGTGGTTGCGCTGAGTGATGCTGGGGTTGCGCTGAGTGATGCTGTGGTTGCGCTGAGTGATGCTGTGGTGGTGCGGAGTGATGCTGTGGTGGTGCTGAATGGTGCTGAGTGATGCTGTGGTGGCGCTGAGTGATGCTGTGGTGGTGCTGAGTGATGCAGTGGTGGTGCTGAGTGATGCAGTGGTGGTGCTGAGTGATGCTGTGGTGGTGCTGAGTGATGCAGTGGTAGTGCTGAGTGGGAGATGGGGAGAGGGAGTAAAAGGAGAGCAGGGAGAGAGGAGAGAGAGGGGGAGAGAGGAGAGAGAGAGAGATGGGGGTGAGAGAGGAGAGAGAGATGGAGACCGGGAGAGAGGCGGAGACGGGGAGAGAGGAGAGGGAAGAGAGGGAAAGGGAGATAGGGAGAGGGGAGATAGGGAGAGGGAAGTGAGGGAAAGGGAGAGAGGGAAAGGGAGAGAAGGAAAGGTAGAGAGGGTAGAGGGAGAGAGGGTAGAGGGAGAGAGGGAGGGTAAGAAGAGAGGGGGAGGACGAGAGCGAAGGACGGAGGGCAGAGAGAGGGGGGAGGGAGGGAGGGAGGGAGAGAGAGGAGAGCAAGCAGAGGGGGAGATGGGGAGGGGGAGAAAAGAGAGGAGGGGAAGGTAAAGAGAGGGAGAGAGGAGAGAGAGGGGGAGAGAGGAGAGAGAGAAGGAGAGGGTGAGAGAGGAGAGAGGAAAGTGATGGAAAGGGTGAGAGAGGAGAGAGGAAAGTGAGGGAAAGGGTGAGAGGTAGACGGAGAGAGCGAGAGTGAGAGTGAGGGGAGGAAGAGAGAGGGAGGACGAGAGGGAAGGAGGGAGAAGAGAGGGAGTGGAGTGAGAGAGAGAGAGAGAGAGAGAGAGAGAGAGAGGAGAGCAGGGAGAGGGATAGAGGAGGAGAGAGTGAGAACCATGTTATAGACTCCAGCACCATGAAATACCAGGAAGGCACGTTTGGTTTAGGAGCTTGATGCATAATAAAAAAAAAAATCACAGACGCATTACTCCACTTTAAAAGTTGTGGTGTACAACTGAAGGCACCTGCCGCATTCAAAATACTTCAGGTCCAGATCTGACATGAACACGCATCCTTTAGGTTGATGAATAAGATCTTGGCATGCTGACAGGTATACCATTGGGAGACTAGTATCTCCACAAGGAAGTACTTTAAAGACCGGGAGAAAAATACCTTACCCGTTCATATTTGGCCACGTACGGCAAATTTGAAGATATTTAGAGGGATCTACAGGCATTTCCCAATAGGCGCTAAGCATATGCCCTAAAACAAAGGAGGCCCCCACACTAACAAATCACTTCTGTATAACGAATATTTTAAATATATTTGAACGATACTAAACATTTTTGGCTGTAAAGCAACGGTCCAACTACCCTTGAATGAAGGCACCCTAATGCTACATTTAAAATCAGTAAGTCCAGAGCGAACTCATAAAAAAAGGTGTTCTTGAACATACACGGAAATGAACTAAACCGTCACTCCAGAACAGCAAAAAAAAGGGCGACAAGCAACCTGCGCAACGTTGTGGTGCTTGACAGCTACAGGCGCCTAATACATTCAACATTATTTGACACAGTAAATACAATAAAAAACCAATGCAACAAATTGCTCTACAAATGCCACTGGCGAATTTCGATGTAATTTCAATTTGATTGCTCACCGGAAATAGTTGAAAGCGCTGGCTTCAAGTTTAATGCTGTAACAAAAACGTATATTCATCGAACAATGTACTACGCGGTCTGTACATAATCGGCGATTTGCAGTCTTCTTTTAGTCCTGGTAACGGACTGACAGTACTGTGACAGGGGCACCTCCCTCCACCCCCAAACGGTCATCTGCTGCAGATTAATCCAGCTCGGATCCCCAAGTGGTGCGACTGAAGCAATAGACCCAGGGGAGGTGGACGTTACGAGCTGCTCGTCGAACAGGAAGGTCTCAGCAGCCATTTTCAGCGGTAAGCAGGAAAGACACGCTGGGAATGTTATAAAAAAAAAGCCCACAATGTAAGCAGCCATTTCACAAGGAGCAGGAGTTCTGTGAACGGTTCTCATCAACCACCAAACGCAGCAGGGAGATTTTATTCTACACAGGTCAGAAATATGAGCAACAAAGGGATGAACGGAACATTGGGCAAAAAGTCAAAAAAGACAAGTTCGTAAGTGTTCGAAAACAATGTGACTCCTCGTTGTAAAATGTCAATTATTATTTAACAGTTTGTTTTTTAAAAAATATATTTTACCTTAACAGTGGTACACAATGCCCAAGCATCAATCGGTAACAGGGTACTCGCCGTAAAGGAGGAGAGCCAAAGATCTGCAAGAGAGTTGTACAAACTAGTGGAGGCGTGTCTGAGAAGCGGGCAAGGTCTCGCTGTCAGCAACACTGAAAAGGGACAAACGGGCAAGTTCGAGGCACGCATGAGAATGAAGGCGGTCCTTTCGTGTAACGATCGTCATGAAAGTGGCGCATCTTGTCTTGTGGTCGCCGGTTTAGTTCTGCATAAAAACTGAAATGAAGCACTTATATACCCAGGTATTGTAAATGTCCGTGTAATTTTCTAATTATTGATTATGTTGTTCAATATTTATTTCAAGCAAACTTACAACATGTAAAAAATGCAACATGTTTTTGTTCTTGCTCATAAATTCACATTGATTGCATGAAACAGATAAACGTCACAACTTTTGCTTTCTTACCTGCAGATCTGTATTGACGGGGCTTGGTATCTAATACTTCCAAGATGGTGGCTTTTGTAGAGTCCTTTCAGTTCCGATGTAAGCCAATCGGAAGGAACACAAACGAAACGCCGTGAAACTGAAAGCACGGCGGGCCGGCCGTGAAAGTCTTTGATGCCGCATGGGGTGGAGCGGCACCAAGCTGGGCAACAGATGGCTGACGATTTGATGCTGTGCACGCGCATTTTATGTCAATGCGCTTTCACATTGACCTAAAAGCGCACGGGCACAGCATCAAATCGCCAGTTAGTTAAAGTCTGTTTAAAGCCCTATAGTCTCGCTCCGCTCAATGCGCATGTGCATTGATAGGTCACGAGATCTAAAAAGAAGACAAGCCAAAATCTAAACCGCAATTTAAAAAGAAGAAAGTAGCAGGTCTTAAAGTTAGACATGCCCAGAATTTTGAGGACTCAACCACTGAACAGGGAATGGGCTCTGACAATGCTAGATAGCACAGCAGAAGTAACAATAGCTCTCCAGAACCTTATCGAATTTCTGGTGACAGCAGAGTTGAATGAGTATATCACGGTGGAAACACCTGATACAAGGGTGAGTGTCCCACATAGGTTACATGAGATAACACTCCAAATGGAGGGGGACAAACCCAGTCAAAGTCTGTTTTGGAAAAACTTACGGATATGACATACTTTTAGCTGAAAAAGATTGTCCGCCTGAAATTGTTAGAGTTGCCTACAGTGAGAAAAAGTAATTTTACCAGCTTCTTCTTACCCAATATATTTAAAACACACATATGCGCAGTAGTCGGCGGTAGCCCTCGCTCCAGCACTTTATCGAAGCGATGTTGGGTGGGATACTGAGTCACCACACCATGTAATCCCAGTAAAAACTAGTCTAACTCCACCGAGACTGTACCCAATAAAACAAGAAGCAACAAACAGGTTAGGGAGATCTTAGATCAACTTGAATAAAAGGGTGTAATTGAAACTTGCACCTCTCCAGTGACAAGCCATTGTTTCCCGAAATGAATCTGATAATTCACATTATCTAGTTTTAGCCTACCGACATCTGAACATATGTAAAAAGATATTTGCAGTACAGAATGCACATAGTGCCGCATTAATGAATAACATTGTGCAGTAAAAATAAAACACAACACTAGATATCTCAAAATGGATTATTCTGCCAAAATACAGCACCTGAATTTTACAGCATTCTCTGTGCTAGTTTCCCAGCGTCAATAATGTCGGCTCCCCCAAGGGTATGATAATAGCCCCGGGTTGTTCAGCGCTAGGGGAACAGAATTACTTCAGAATTTGGATGAAGAGGCATTGTCCTATGTAGATGATATTTATCTGACAGATGATTTACAGGATCACTTCACCAGGGTAAGCACCATAATTATGGGGTTTGGCTCTGAGGGCTACAAATTCAACTTTAAAAAATTGAAATTAGCCCACCTCAATGTCCTATTTTTAAGATACTAGTTAACAAGTGAATAAACAAGCCTTGCAGCAAAATCTTCAGAAAAGTGTGAGCTGCTCCAACTTCCTAAATAGAACTTACAATCCATATTGGTATTTATTAATTTTGGCAGACCATACATTTTAGACTACTCAGAAAGAGTAAAACCTTTCTACAATGTAATCAGACCTGATTTCTCAGTTAGGCATTGGACACCGGAACAAAATACAGAAGAGGAGGGACAGGGAGCAAAAGGAAAACTAGGTCCAGTACCCACGCTCCCAAGGCTAACGTGATAATCACTGAAAGGTGACTGTTCCTAAAGAAAGAGAAAACTGGCCAAATCTGTCCCTAAAGAAATCGTGAGTGAATCTAACACAAAGAATAGGTTGGATGCAAACTATAATAAAAGTCAGGGAATTCTTCCTTTTGGAAAAAGTGCCTTCACACACCCATGCGGGTGTCATGCTTCATCATCGGGAATTGCTCCTCGTGGAGGTGGCGCTGCAGTCCCCCATAGGCCCCACAAGAGGGCTCTTTATCGGAGTTCTTTTCAGAGTAATGCCACAGTTGTGAGTGCGGTGTTTGTGGGGGAAAGGTGAGTGAACTAAAATTACCACCTCAGTAAACCAAGAAACCTTTATTCAAGGGTCCGTGTGGTAAGGTTAAAACAGATGACAAGGAAGGCCTCTAGAGAAATTATATCTGAGGAGTGAGTGTTTTCCTTCTGTTCTCTTGTCAGTTGGTGAAAGTGGAGTGGAGGTGCGTACATTAGGTCGACATGTTTTGCGCCCTACCTGGGTCCCTAGTGGATCCTGTGGCGTTCATCAGGACCATGCTTAACCCTTTCCATGCTCATGACGAATCCCAGCCGTCATGCACTACGGTGCTCGTGTGCTGATGACGGCTGGGGTTCGTCACGGCCCGCCCCTGTTCGTGCTGTTTACAGCACACCAGGGGAATCGCGGCCGCATCGAAGGGGTTAAGGTGAAGAAAAAAAGAGGTTTAAAATAGGAATTTGAGACAGCGACACTCAATACACCTATGATACCTATATTCAGGTTTCTGGCGTCAGTGCGCCTAAAGGAACGTCCACTATGCGTTCCTTGATCCAACCTAGAGAGACGGCGAAAAGACAAAAAAGAAAGGGCAATACTGTAGTAAAGAGATAGTACGCATTTTATCATGATCAAGCAGTAAGTGAGACTCAAATAATCATTGTTGATCGTGATTGGGACAAAGAGGCATGCTATTACATTCACACTCATGTCGTCAGAAAATGTCAATGCAGTACTCACTCACACCGCTATCGTAATGCTCATGGTGGTTGTTTCTCGCAAAGTTAATTCCACCTCCACACAAAGGGACTGCGTGAAAGAATCAGCATGCCGGTGTGCACACCACTCCAAACGTAATACTACAATCAAAAATGACACATATCTATAATGTCTGAGATAATGGCGTGGGAGCCATGATATGTGGTGTAGTGCATTAAAAATAACTTGTTAAATACCATCCTGTAACGGGTTACTCCAGTGTGAGTAACGTCATATTGCAAAAATGTGAGACAAACATACGAACACACAAAATACATATATCTCCTATCCCACTAATAGTAATGGATGGCCTCATCGGCGTGGTAGCGCGGAGTGAAGAGGACTACTCACTCTTCAGATATCATTTCTCTAGAGACCTTCCTTGTCATATGTTTTAACCTTACCACACGGACCCTTGAATAAAAGTTTCTTGGGGTATCGAGGTGGTAAAATTAATTCACTCACCTTTTTTTCTCCCACACACCTGCACTCACAACTGTGGCGTTACTCTGAAAAGAACTCTGACAAAGAGCCCTCTCGCGGGGCCCATGGGGAACTGCAGTGCCACGCCCGATGATGATGCATGACACCCGCATGGGTGTGTGAAGGCACTTTTTCCAAAAGGAGGAATTTCCTGACTTTCATTATAGTTCGCTTCCAACCTATTCTGTGAGTGAGTCTCACTCACTATTTCTTTTAGCAACCGATTTGGCCAGCTTTCTCTTTCAGTGATTACTATTGGACACAGGAGCACACAGATATCCTTTGTTCTCTAATTGCTGACATAATAGCTTCACAACACTTGCAGACACACATAAACGTATGTAATCTCGTGATCCGCTTTATAGCGGTCAATCTGGGTACACTTATCTAACCTTCAATGAAGGCAAAACGGTACCCATAGCATTCAAATCACATTAGTTCACAAACGCTGAAATGCACTTTGCTTCAAAAGAAAGTTTATTGACAGCAGTACAGACCGCTGAAGGGAGAGAAAGAGCATTGGCTCAGGGAAAACAAATAATTGTTATAACTCCGGAACCAGCCTTAGAGGCTGCTACAAAGGCTAGCGTTCCTAATGCTAAAGCCTTACATCCAAGATGGATACAATGGGCTAATCCTCTCACTGCAACAGATGTAGAATACAGATATGACCCAAGGTTAAAAACACAAAGATTCCTGCAATATGAACAAGAATATTGTTTCCCAAATGAAATAATGCCTCTAGATCAGTATTATTACATTATGTACACTGACGGATCTGCTCAGCCTGCCATAGGAAGTAAACAGAAATACAGCGCTGCTTGTGCGTTTGTAAAAGGTTGCATGTTGGAACGCAAGTTCTATCCCAGTGATACGAAGACTCAGTCTCTATGAGACTGCACAGCTCAGCTGGCAGAACTAAAAGCCTTATTGCTGGGACTAATAAATGTGGATCAGAAATTCCCCACACTGATTGTGTGTGATTCTTTTTATTGTGTCCAGTCATACAATGAATATCTTCATTACTGGGGTCAAAATGGGTTTAAAGACTCAAAAGGTGGCACAATTCAGCATAAAATGCTTTGGGAACAGGTAGATGAGTTGAAAAACAACTACCAAGAGCTCACGTGATACACAAGCTGAGTCATCAACAGGATGACGTTCACGTTGAAGTGAATTCATTGGCTGATGAAGCTGCGAAGGGGGCGGTACATACTGCTGCCATAGCTGCAATCACTTGTTCAAAAATGAGGATAGCCGGACAGATAATAGTAGCTATCACTGCTTCATGCAAGTACAGCAAAGCCTTACCGAAAGGTTTTCCATTTAAATACTCCTACAAGTTAGATGCAAACAACATTCTGTAGGCTCAGATTGCAGGAGTGGGAGATAGAGTAACCCCAAACATGGAATGTAGATTAGGCTTAATACTAGTTGCACACAAGGGTCTAGGTTCTGCACACGCAAAGATTACCGTGACGGGTTCTTTATTGAAACAACGCTATTGGTGGCCACTTTTAACTAAGCAGACGAAGAATTTTGTCTTAAAATGCAACATATGTGAGCAGATGAAGGGATCCACCATAGTATGCCCAGTGCAGACACCTTTACTAATATCAGATAAACCACACACATGTGTCTATCTGGACCACTATGGCCCCCTACATTCGGATGGGGCTTACAAGTACATCTTGGTGGCAGTGGATTCATGCTCAAGATTCATATGGGTCTGGCCTCAGCGCTTGGCTGACATTTAACCCCTTCGATGCTTATGACGGAACCATTCCGTCATCAGTCACCGTTGAGCTGTGCTGATGACGGAATGGTTCTGTCATGACCGCAACCAGTTATGAAATGTCCAGCACACTGAGGAAATCGGGGCCGCACGCAAGGTGTTAAACTGTTATAAAAGATTTGTGAGTCTTCATAGGGACATTGGCACATTACATTCTGACCGTGGCCCCGTATTTAGCTCTTGGGCTTACAAGAAACCCATGGAAGGTTTGAGTGCAGCATTGTGGTACTACTCTCCTTTCCATCCAGAGGGAAATTCAGTAATAGAGAGGAAAAACCAGAACTTAAAGCAGTCTTTAACAGCAAGAGTATTAGGTTCGGGTGGAAGTTGGGTCAATCACCTATATGGGGTACAGTGTGCCATCAACAACATGCCAGGAAGTTCCCTAGGGGGTGTCACTTTGTTGGAACCGGCCTCGTGGCGTGGTCCGACCCCTCCCGCATGGCGGGTCCCGGACTACCGCTACCTCTGTTCCCCGACCAAGAGCCGCACCTTCCGCCCCTCCGGGCCACCCCTAGCTCTTCCCCAACGAAACTCAACCTCAGAGCCACCACCTTCTCGGCAGGCCCAGGGCCTTTCCCGAACACCCGTCTCCGGCCCGGCCGCCAACTGGGACACTCCACGACCAGGCCTCGTGGCCTCGGGTCGACCCCAGCCCCAGGCCCAGCCAAGCCCCGACATCGAGGCACCACCATCCACCCAGGGGATAAAGAGACCACTTGGCGAGTCAATGGGAGAAGGAGTTTCGATGGCTCCCATCCGCCTAGTTTCGATCGCCCCCGGCCTCCCTGGGTGCTGGCTCCACCCTCCTGCTGGGTGTCTGGACTCACTCATCCCGGACCCCCCGACCTCCAAGTGCGAGGGTCCGGACATCAAAGGGCACCAGACCTATAACTGGGGCAGCTCCAGAGCAGGAAGCCAGTTGTATCCTGGAGTCGAGAGACACCGAGACGAACTCATCCTTGGAGGCCTGCTGACGCTTCCGCGGCTCATCTTCGTGAACCATCCTTGAAGGCCTGCTGGCGCTGCCGCGGCTCATCTTCATGAACCATCCTTGAAGGCCTGCTGGCGCTGCCGCGGCTCATCTTCGTGAACCATCCTTAAAGGCCTGCTGGCGCGGCTCATCTTCGTGAACTATCCTTGAAGGCCTGCTGGCGCTGCCGCGGCCCCTACCAGAGAACCCTCCAGCTCAAGGATTGAGAGCTGTCCGCCCGATACCCCTGTACCAGACCGGTACCGAGACTGTCCCGCTACCCCCTTCCCACAAAGACTAGAATTGTAGGGATCCCAGTATCCCGCTCTTTCTGTATCGTTACGATAACCTGCCTAAGAATCCTGATAAAAGTGTTGAGAACCTATCTTTGTGTGGTGTCTACCTGTGGGGGGGGGTAGTTGCCCGTCCGTACGATCTGAGGAGAGGACCCTCGCCAGGAGGTCTCTCCCCCCTTTGCTCGGCCGACCCTCAGGTTTCCCGTCTAACATTGGTGGCCAGCGGCGTGATTCGAGCAGACGCAAATCGTACGGAGAGTAACTCGCCCCACTACAAACGAAAAACACACAGCGACCATGTCGACAAAAGAAACTGGAACAATCGCAAAATTCCATATGGAACGGCTGGAAGAGTACAGTCACAAGGAATTGAAGCAATTCTGCATAGACTTGGGTATCGCTACCACGGGACTAAGTACCAAAGACGATCTCAAGCACGCTTTGCAGACTTGGGTGGAGACGGGAGCATCACCACCCCAAAACGAAAACATCGCGACCACAGAAACCATTGCAACCCCCGAGGAGGAGAGAAGCGCGGGCCTCTCTCCCGAGAAGGCCCGAGAACGGGAAAGGAGCCGGCTCCACGAGTTGGAACTGGCTAGACTCCGCTTAGATGGGGAACTGAAACTAGCGGAAAAAAAGATAGCCCTTGAACACTTACGATTACGGGGAGAACAGGAAGAGAAAAAAAGCCAGAGGGAGCTGGAGGAGAAGAAGCTCGCGTACGAACACAAGCGTGGTTTAAAAGAACTAGAAATTTGAAAACAAAACAGGGACCTCGGCGTCTCCGAGAACCAGAGCTCCACTCCCTCTACGGACACCAGGGTCCACATTCCCAAATATGTCGTTCGAGAGTACTACCAGAACGACGACATCCAGCAATGGTTTAAGGCTTACGAGGTAGCCATGACCTCCCACCGTGTCCCGCGAAAAGACTGGGGGGCCGGGTTGTGGGGGAGATTCGTCAACGAAGGAAGAGATGCCCTGCTACAGCTCCCCGATGCCGAGATGACCTCCTACGAGCATATGAAAGCTGCCCTTCTCACTCGCTATGGGCTCACCCCCGAGATGTACCGGCAGCGATTCCGAGACTGCAAAAGGATCCCCGGTACCACCTGGGTGGAATATGTGAACTTTTTTAGCAGAGCCTTAGAGGGGTGGATCAAAGGCAGCCAGGTCACCACCTACGAACAACTGGTCGATCTCATCATGTGGGAGCACCTCTCCAATAACTGTTTAGTTGAACGAAGGCAGCATCTCCTCGACAGCAAACTGACCGAGCCCCGGAAACTCGCCATTGAAGCGGATCGATGGGAGAGCACCCGGGTCCCCCGGAACTGGGCGGGCGACCAAGGCCGAGCCTCCCAGGGGTCCCACCGTCTGCGAGGAGGAGGAGGAGGAGGCCAGGGTCGGGGCAGGGACACCGCCACTGTGCCTCCCACCAGCACTCCCCCGTCCCCGGCCGGAAGAGGAAGCCCTCCGACACGGCCGGGATTCCACCCCAACGTTACCTGCCACAAATGCCAGCGACCCGGTCATTACGCCAATGACCCCAACTGTCCAAGAAACCAGCCAGGCCATGCCACGGGTCTGCTGAACCGCCAGATCACCGCCGTCGCCCTCGGAGAAGAACAAGGAGGGGAAGAAGCCGAAGATTGTGAACAATACCCGGCAGAGTGGGAACCCGCAGCCATGTCCCTGGTGTGTCTAGGGGAGAGAGACGTGGTCCCACGGGCCCCCATCCCGGCCAACACGCAGAAGTACAGCCAGTGGGTCACCATCAATGGACACCGGGCCGAAGCCCTCCGCGACACGGGAGCCAGCGTGACAGCCGTCCGTTGCCATCTGGTGACCCCAGATCAAATCTTGCCCAACGTACTATGTCCAGTACGGTCTGCCGACAACTCTGAAAGCCTGTGCCAGATGGCCCGCGTCCCCTTCGAATGGGGGGGAGTGTCGGGCATGCTGAAAGTAACCGTCCGAGACGATGCCCCCGTGGACTGCCTCCTGGGGAACGACCTGGAAAGCTCCCCCTGGGCGGCCGTTGAACGAAGGGAGCACCTGGGGATGCTTGGCCTTCCTGAATGGGTCTGTGCGACGACCCGATCCATGGCCGCCCGCGCCATCCCCTCCACTGAAGAACCCGAGTGGCCCGAACCTCCAGCGCCCGTCACCTCTGAGGAAACCACCCCTGAGGTCGGCCCACAGGGGCCCGACGACGAAGTACCTCCCGGAGTTGGCCCAGTGGCGCCAGGAAGGTGGCCCCACTCAAGAACAGTTCCGCCAAGAACAAAAAACGTGTCCCTCCCTCGAGGGGATCCGACAGCAAGCCGCAGCCCAGAACTCAGGGGAGGCCTCGGGGGCTCACTGGGTCTATTGGGACAATGAGCTTCTCTACAGCGAGCAGAAGATTGCCGAGCTAGGGGCCAGCTGGGTGCTGGTGGTCCCCCTTCGATTCAGAGACTTCCTCCTGAACCGGCTCATGATGTCCCTCTCGCTGGGCACCTGGGTCAGGACAAGACTTACAGCCGCCTGGTGACCCATTTCTACTTGGCCAAGATGAGGAACAATGTGATCAACCACTGCCGAGCCTGCCCCACCTGCCAGGCCAGCGTGAAGAGCGGCCGAAAACTGAAGGTCCCCCTGCAACCCTTTCCCATCGTCAACACTCCCTTCGAACGGGTGGGGATTGACATTGTGGGGCCCCTGGAGCCCCGGACATCGCAAGGTCACCGGTTCATACTCGTCCTGGTGGACCATGCCACCCGCTATCCCGAAGCCATACCTCTCCGGACCGTGACAGCGCCCGTGGTGGGCCGAGCCCTGATGGGGATCTTCTCGCGGGTGGGCTTCCCCCGAGAAGTCGTCAGTGATCGGGGCACGAACTTCATCTCCAGATACATGAAGTCCCTTTGGCAACAGTGCGGGGTCACCTACAAATTTACTACCCCCTACCACCCGCAAGGGAACGGACTAGTGGAACGCTTCAATCGCACCCTCAAGGGTATGATCATGGGCCTGGAGGAGCCCCTATGACGCCAATGGGACGTGTTGCTGCCCTGCCTCCTATTTGCCTACCGGGAGGTCCCACAGAAATCCCTGGGATTCAGCCCCTTCGAACTATTGTATGGGCACCCCGTCCGGGGTCCCCTAAGTCTGGTCAAAGAGGGATGGGAGGTGACCCCCAAGAATGCTCCTCCTGATGTGTACAAGTACCTCTTGACCCTCCGGAACAAAACTCGGCGATTCAGGGAACTTGCCAAAGCCAACCTCGAAGCCAGCCAAGAAGACATGAAGCGTTGGTACGATCAAAACGCCTCGTCCATCGAGTTCGAGCCGGGACAACAGGTCTGGGTCATGTCCCCGGTCGAACCTTGCACCCTCCAGGACAAATGGACCGGACCCTTCAAGGTGGTGGAGCGCAAGGGCCCCGTCACCTACCTGGTGGACCTGGAGTCCCCCAGGAACCCCCTCCGGGTCCTCCATGCCAACAGACTTAAGCCTCACTTTGTGCGCCCAGAACTTAGCCTCCTGATGGCTACCGACATTGGGGCTGAAGAGGACTCCGAGCCCCTCCCTGACCTCCTGAAGACCCTCGAAAAGGACGGCTCCGTAGAAGGAGTCAACCTCTCTTCCGCCCTGACCCCAGCACAACGCCAAAGCTGCCAAGACTTGCTACAGCAATTTGCGGATCTGTTCTCCCTCACCCCTGGGGTCACTCCCTGGTGCCTCCATGATGTCGACACCGGGGATAGCCCCCCTATCCGGCACAGGGCCTACCGAGTGCCCGATCGAGTGCGCGCCTGCATCCAGTCAGAAGTGCCCAAGATGCTGGATCTGGGAGTGATCGAGCCCTCCGACAGCCCCTGGGCCAGCCCGGTCGTGCTGGTCCCCAAGGCCGCCGCCCCTGGCGTCGCCCCCTAACTCAGATTTTGTGTGGACTACCGGGGCTTGAACGCCGTCACCCGAACAGACGCTCACCCATCCCCCGGGCTGATGAGCTGATCGACCGCCTGGGGGCTGCTCGCTACCTGAGCACCATTGACCTAACTGCGGGCTACTGGCAGATCGGCCTCACCCCGGGCGCCCAGGAGCGATCCGCCTTCTCCACTCCGGATGGCCACTATCACTTCAAGGTGATGCCCTTCGGGGTGAAAAACGCCCCCGCCACGTTCCAGAGACTCGTGAACAAGGTGCTGGCGGGGCTCGAGGAGTTCAGAGCCGCCTATCTGGACGATATTGCCGTGTACAGCCTCCACTGGGCCGAACACCTCCAACACCTCCGGGAGGTCTTGGCCGCCCTCCGACGGGCAAGACTAACAATCAAGGCCAGCAAGTGCCAAATCGGCCAAGGGTCCGTGACCTACCTAGGGCACCAGGTGGGAAGTGGCCAGGTGGCCCCCCTTCAACCCAAGATCGCCGCCATCCGGGCCTGGTAACCTCTGGTCACCCAGACAGAAGTCCGAGCCTTCCTGGGGCTCACCGGATACTACCGGTGCTTCGTGAAGGACTATGGCAGCATTGTGGGCCCCCTCACAGAACTAACATCAAAGAAGCACCCCCCGAAGGTACACTGGACCCCTGAGTGTCAGTCCACCTTTGAGACCCTCAAGACAGCGTTGTGCACCCCCCCAGTGCTCCAAGCCCCTGACTACAGCCGGGAATTCGTGGTACAGACCGATGCCTCCGATCACGGCATCGGAGCTGTTCTCTCCCAAATCAATGCAGAGGGAGTTGACCAGCCTGTAGCCTTCATCAGCCGATGTCTGCTGGCCCGAGAACAGTGCTGGAGCACCATTGAGAGAGAGGCCTTCGCCGTGGTGTGGACCCTCAAGAAGCTCCGACCCTATCTCTTCAGTACCCACTTCCAGGTGCAAACGGACCACCGACCTCTGCAATGGCTGATGCAGATGCGTGGGGAGAATCCGAAGCTGTTGCGTTGGTCCATCTCCCTGCAAGGGATGGACTTCACTGTAAAGCATCGCCCCGGCAACGACCACGCCAACGCAGACTGCCTGTCCCGCTTCTTCCGCCTCGGCGAGGAGACTACCCAAGAGGATGGGTGACTCTCCCTGCCTTCACCTGCGGGGGACGCATGTTGGAACCGGCCTCGTGCCGTGGTCCGACCCCTCCCGCATGGCGGGTCCCGGACTACCACTACCTCTGTTCCCCGACCAAGAGCCGCACCTTCTGCCCCTCCGGGCCACCCCCAGCTCTTCCCCGACGAAACTCAACCTCAGAGCCACCACCTTCTCGGCAGGCCCGGGGCCTTTCCCGAACACTCGTCTCCGGCCCGGCCGCCAACTGGGACACTCCACGACCAGGCCTCGTGGCCTTGGGTCGACCCCAGCCCCAGGCCCAGCCAATCCCCGACATCGAGGCACCACCATCCACCCAGGGGATAAAGAGACCACTTGACGAGTCAATGGGAGAAGGAGTTTCGATGGCTCCCATCCGCCTGGTTTCGATCGTCCCCGGCCTCCCTGGGCGCTGGCTCCACCCCCCTGCTGGGTGTCTGGACTCACTCATCCCGGACCCCCCGACCTCCAAGTGCGAGGGTCCGGACATCAAAGGGCACCAGACCTATAACTGGGGCAGCTCCAGAGCAGGAAGCCAGTTGTATCCTGGAGTCGAGAGACACCGAGACTAACTCATCCTTGGAGGCCTGCTGGCGCTGCCGCGTCTCATCTTCGTGAACCATCCTTGAAGGCCTGCTGGCGCTGCCGCGGCTCATCTTCGTGAACCATCCTTGAAGGCCTGCTGGCGCTGCCGCGGCTCATCTTTGTGAACCATCCTTGAAGGCCTGCTGGCGCTGCCGCGGCTCATCTTCGTGAACTATCCTTGAAGGCCTGCTGGCGCTGCCGCGGCCCCTACCAGAGAACCCTCCAGCTCGAGGATTGAGAGCTGTCCGCCCGATACCCCTGTACCAGACCGGTACCGAGACTGTCCCGCTACCCCCTTCCCACAAAGACTAGAATTGTAGGGATCCCAGTATCCCACTCTTTCTGTATCGTTACGATAACCTGCCTAAGAATCCTGATAAAAGTGTTGAGAACCTATCTTTGTGTGGTGTCTACCTGTGGGGGGTTAGTTGCCCGTCCGTACGATCTGAGGAGAGGACCCTCGCCAGGAGGTCTCTCCCCCCTTTGCTCGGCCGACCCTCAGGTTTCCCGTCTAATACACTTCTTATGGGGCCCTATTTGGGATGAGAATGTGGGTACCTAATCTCGATTGTGAAGGTACAGTGGTGGATGAAAAGCCATTTGACATCAATAAACAGTTGGCTGTTTTACTGGATCTGAATGAATCTAGAGCACTACTAAGCAACGTGCAAGTAAAAAGGACCACCACTGGGGAAGTCAAATAAGTCCCAGCAAGACCTGTCTGGGTCCCAAAAGTTGGGGATCTGATCAGAGAAAAGATCAAGGACAAGAAAGAATTTGTGCCATCCTACAGAAAGCCTGTATCTGTCCTGGCTGTCGAAGGAACAAGAACAGTACTTCTTTCCACCTCTCGCCAGCAAAGAAGAAAAGAGATTTGTCTCCATTGATCTGATCAAACCACACTATGTGGCCAATACTGAATAGAAGGCCTAGGGAGTTCCTGGGTAGCTAATGCTCTCCTCTCGCTACCATACAGGAAGTACAGACAGAAAGACTTATAACATCCGAAGAGTAACCAATTCGAAGTGATGGAATTTCCAAAAATGTAATGGAACTCGTCCCTCTGGAAACAGAAATTCAAAACTTAAATGAAAGACAAATATCAATTCGGCCAAACACTGATGTCTACCTCAATATGCCTCAACAAGAGACACCAGCTGGTTCAACACAACCTGCGGAGCTACCAAAGATTGATCGAATTGCATCTGGCTACTTCATCAATTTTGATACCTTCTCTCTTGATCCCACTGAACCCGAGACAATGCCAGCTCCAGTTTCCCGTAAGCAACAAATGCGTGAATTGTACATTTAAAAAAAAAAAGACTTACTTGGTATACTCCAGCTCTGGATCATAACTGTAATGGTGCAGAGACAGAATATCAAGTAAAGAATTTTGAATTGCACAAATATTGTGTCAACAATATAGTGATAGGAATATCGACAGACAAATTCTCGTGGTCAAGAATATCGATTTTAGGAAAGTAATACCGTTATAAAAAATATCGAAGTGTTTAATATTGTTTGCAAAAATATAGTTGTTAAAATTATCAATTTTTTATTAATGTTATGTATTTTAGTATATATTTCATATGTGTATAATGTTTGTTTTTTGTATAAGAAATGTTTATATTTTTATTATAAGTGTTACAATTTTAGTATTTTAATTTTTTGTTTTTATTTCTACAGCGTGTTGTGTGTTTATAGGGGAATAGGGTGGGAAGTAAGTTAAATATATAAAATGTATTGATTATTTTTAGTAATTTAGTGATTTTCTTATTTGAAATTTGAATTTTTAGTTCCGTAGCTGGTTGTGGGTTTATAGGAGAGTAGGTTGGGAAGTAATTTAATTATATAAAATGTATTGATTATTTTTAGTTAAAAAAAATTATTTGAAATTTGCATTTTTCGCTCTGTAGAGGATTGTTGGTTTATAGGGGGATAGGGTGGGAAGCTATTTAATTATATTACATTTATTGAATAATGTTCATTTATTATTATTTGTTTAATTGAGATGTTATAGTGTTAAATGGGTAAATTAATGTATTATTACCTATTTAATAATTACTTGTTAATTCATTTTAATTCATGAATTAGTAATTACTGATGGTAATTGTGTAATTAATTTTAGGTGTGTGTTGTGTTTATAGGAGTAAATGGTGGGAAGGGAGGGAAGTAATTTATTTTTATCGATAAACTATTAATTAGTTGTTAAATAATTTAAATTAATTAATTAGTAATTAATTATGGCAATTGTGTAATTAATTTGAGGTGTGTTGTGGATATTATAGTGTCAAATAATGTGTACTTAATTAATGTTTATTATCTTTTTCATTAATATTATTTTTTTATTCATTATTAATTATGTTAAATATGGAATAAATTAAATAAAAATGTTAAAGTCTTTTTATTGGTGTGGTGTTATAGGGTAGGAAATAAAATAAATACATTGATGTTTTAAATACTGTATTTGTTAATATTTGCTCCTTTTCAATAAATATTGTTTATAAATTAATTTATTAATTTATTTTATATAATATTTGTACCTTTTTGTTATATGTAATTAATATTATAATAGGTGCTCTTTTTATATGTTTAATATTTTTAATCGTATATTTTTTTAGAATTAAATCGTATTTTTTAATTGGCAGAACACATGACAAAAGAGTACAGTGGATTATTGCCTACAACCTCATGGGCCGCCGGAATCACAAACAAGACTTAAGAAGCAGAGCTTACGATTCATGAAGCAATGAGACCGTTGAAGAACAGAGCATGTCACCTACAACCCATCACGGGCCCGCCGCGTACAACGTCTGGAATCAAAAGAGACACGTTACATTATAGAAATAGAACTGAAGTAAGTTCTAAGACAACACACATGGCTGCATGACAGTGCTACTCAGACACACCGTAGCTCATGGAGAGCAAATACGTCTGCATTTGAAAAATCAAAACACGAAAAAAAAGGGAGAACTAATTAAATTCTAAACATATAAACCCGGTGCCCACTCACCCACCACCTACTTCTCCCTCTTGGTGAGCCATCCGCGAACTTAAGCCTACACCTGCGTGCCTATAGCAATGGTACCAGTCCACTGGGCATAAAGGCGATTACCTTAGGGTCGCTTGCCCTGATCTACTGCCAGGCTCTCAGGAATCAACTTCAGGAGCCATAAGTAGGCAGGACAAGTTAATTCCCGGAAGTCTGAAGATAAGATTGAGATGAAAGTAGCCCATACTTTAGATATTCAGATTTGTCCCCCTGGGTGGCCATGGACAATCGCTCCATGCCCGGTAGGGACTATAATTGGAGCAACCGGTGGGAATAGTCTGGGATTCTGTCAGTCCTCCAGGCCGCCAAGGTAGCCCAGTGAGCAGCGTTCAGTACTAGGGAGATCTGTTTACCCTTGAGTGAGCGCAATGGGAAGGTCAAGGCATTGGGAAGTCATAAGATAGTATAAGCGGGGAATCTCGGAAGAGCGGTTTCGAAGGCCCTGTCAATCTTGTTGAGGATTGTGTCCCAGTATCGTGTTAGTTTGGGGAAATGCCATAACAAATGAAGAAGGGTGCCCGGGCTCCCACAGCCACGCCAGCAGAGTCCATTGTTATGCGGGTTCCATTTAGCCAGTCGGTCCGGAGTATAGTACCAATAGGATATCATTTTAAATGCAGTTTCAGTGTGGCCCATGGAATGTGTAAATGATATGTTCTGCCTCTCACCACTTCTGTCCCGCAGAGCGAGTTCCCTTCATTCCACGGGTAAGAAAGGAATAGAGTTCAGAGATGAGCCTATGTCGTCTTTTTTCAGGAAAAACCATTTCTCGAATGGAAGCATCGGTCTGCTGACCGGAGGGCCGACAAGGGGGTTAGATGTCCAGTGCAGCATTTGTGTATGGAGAAAGAGGTCTGTGTCTGCTAGATTGTAATTCACTCAGAGTTCCTTAAAAGAAATATGGCACCTCAGGTCAAACAACTACCCCAGCCATTTACACCCACCCTCCACCAAGCGGGCTCCTACACCCTTGTCCATCCCAGGAGGGAAATCAAGATTCGAGAAAATGGGAGACATGGGGGAAGGATAGGTGGTAAGATTTACATGTGTAGATGCCTTGTCCCAAGCTAGCATGGTGGGGCGAGTGACTGACGAGGAGTAGAGACCCCATGCCCACGCTGACCTACGCAGCCAAATCTCTCTCCAGATCTGCTGTCTGGTCACTGTCTGGTCCATAAATTTCCAGTGCTTCTCCGTCATAGGACGGTTCCATTCCACAAAAGAACGTAGAAGCGAGACCAGATAGTAACGAGTGAGATTAGGTAAGGTCAACCTACAATCTTTCTTCGGGCGCTGTAACAAACTTTTCTGCAGTCTGGGCGAAATAGGACACCAAATGAAGCGTTCAACCTCCATTTGGATTCGCGGGAGCACAGTGGTGGGGTAGCAGGGGAAGAGTCTGAAATATATAAGAGAGCCAGGGGTAAGACGTTCAATTTATCGCAGCTAGTCTACCAAGCCAATACAGAGGTAGATGCCTTAACAGGTGAGGTCTCTTCTGATGCGAGAAAGTAATGAGGAGTAAGTCGCTTTCGCAGTTTTGACCAGTCTAGCATGCAGAGCCAATCCCAAGTATGTAATGTCCCCTGTCACCCAGTCAAAATCAAATTGGACCTGTAGGGATGCCACAGTAGTGGGCTCCACAGTGAGATTTAGCACCTGTGATTTTTGCAGGTATATTTTAAATCCAGAAACCTGGCTAAACTTCCGCAAGTCTGCCATAATAGCTGGCATGGATGTTTGGGGATGTGCTATAGAGAAAATGACATCATCAGCGTATAGGCTGATAAAATGGTGATAGCCACCGAATGGAATCCCTGCGCCTGTGGATTATCCCGAAGCCTTTAGGCAAAGGGCTCTACATATAAGGCGAAAAGCAGTGGGGAGAGAGGACAGCCCTGCCTGGTGCCTCTCTCCACCACAAAAGCCTTCAGAGAGTACGCCATTACCCTGACCCATGCAGTAGGCGCATTATAGATGCTTGCCACCCATTTGTGAAATTTAGGACCTATGCCGAAGTGCTCCAGTGCGGCAAACAGGTATGACCAGTGCACACGATCAAAGGCTTTCTCTGCTACCACCATCAGCAGTAGCGCCTCTTCCCCCGACATCCGCACCTTATCAATTAAATGGCAAATCCTCTTCGGATTGTCCCCGCACTGCCTTCCCAGGATGAAGCCCGACTGATCCAGGTCAATCAATCCGGGCATAAGAGGGTTTAATCTATGAGCCAGGATGTTTGAGAACAGCTTCTCTTCGATATTAGGCAGGGAAATGGGGCCGTATGAACTACAATGCACCGGGTCTTTCCCAGATTTGGGAATGACAGAGATAGTGGCCTAGAGCATAGAGGTTGTGAGGGTGCCTGTGTCTCGGAAGGAGTTGAAAAGTCAGGTGAGTACCGGTGCTAGGTCTGCGCAGAATGTCTTATAAAAAAGGGCGCTAAACCCATCTGGACTGCGCGCTTTCAAAGGTTTCAGCCAGGCAATGGCAGAGATCACCTCTTCAATCCAAATGGGTCTCTACAACCCTTCCGCCTCAAAGGCTGGGAGAGGAGTTACCTCTGCGCCACGTAAGTATTCAAGAGGGTCTGCTAGGGTTGAGGACTTGGCAGAATATGGCCCGCATAGAAAGCCCGAAAGGCCGCAGCTATAGAAAGATCGTCTGTCATCTCCGACCCCTGGGTGTCCCAGTTCTCTATCACTGCTTGAGCGTGCTGCTGGCAGCGGAAACAATGTGCCAACATATGACCGCCACTGTTAGAGCCTACATAATACTTATGATTCAGTCGTAGCACCTCATATCGGCCCTGTCAAGGTCCAATTGTTTCAATTATAGCCGTTCCTTATCCAACTAGCGCCAAATACGGGGCGCGCCAGTACGCTTGTGAATGGCCTCTAGTTCCCTCACTCTGTCTCGACGCCTCTCACATCTAGTTTTAGTATCATGGGCTGCTCTAGAAATAAGAGCCCCTCGTGTGACTAACTTAAGCACCTCCCAAACGGAGGCCAGAGGTGTAGTGCCATCATCATTGAGCACCAGGTAGTCAATCAGAGTGCAACGTAGACCCTCCACTACATGCGGGGACCGCAGTAGTGAGTCTCAGAGGCGCCATTTTGGGAGGAAGATTGCATGGTTCGGAGGGGCAGCGTTAGAGTGATGTCAGCATGGTCCGAAAGGGAGCGGGCCTCTATGGAAGAGGCCTGAGTACAGGCCCATGCCGCCCGGTTGACAAAGAAGTGATCTAGTTGGGGGAATGTCTTGTGAGCCACAGAGTAAAAGGTGTAGTCCCTTTCGTTTGGGTGCAAACTACGCAAAGCATACCTAACCTCACAGTCATCAAGCCATGCCTTCCCGGTCCCTGATATAGCACCTGCACCACCCGTTCTAGGGCAAGAACGATCAACCCCACCACTATCAGGTGTACGCAGCACTTCGGTCAGGGCATGCAGCAGGAATTCCTCTTTATGGTCATTGGGGGAATAAAGGGAAGCTATTGTGATATTAGTAGACCCTATATGTAGTTGCAGCGCAAGCAGGCGCCCTGGAATTCGCAACACAGGTCCCACAATCGAGCCCCTAAAGTGAGTGGAAAGTAGAATGACTACCCTCCCTGTTTTACGTTTCCCTGAAGACCAAAATTGCACAGGAAACACTCTCTGTTGCATGCGGTGGGTGTCTCCATGAAGGAGGTGTGTTTCTTGGAATAGGCACACATCCCCTTGTGTGTTTTAAAGCAAAGACAGCACAGCCTTGTTTTTAGTGGGACCATTAAGACCTTTAACATTATAACTAATAACACGTACTGCCATCAGTGGGTGAAAGATGGATGTGTGCCATTGCTAAGGCCCAGTTGCCCGAGTAAAGAGTGAAGCTCACCAAGGACGGACTACATATGCGCTGACAGGTAAAACTTATCACAGAGGTAATGGCTAAAAAGCTCACCTGAGGGAAAACCCACCCATCCCTATTACTACAAAAAAAAAAACATAGCAACAAGGCAACACAAAGTCCAACGTGAAGTTTGGGCAGAACTCAAAGAGGTCTGCCAAGAGGGTGAGGGACATCTCCAGCAAGAAACGAGGCACCCCATCCACCCCCACCGCCAAGCACACAAGAAGTGATATGAACCCAAGGGCACATTACCATCAGTCATTAGTGTCCAGTGATGCCCCCTCTGTGCCTGTCAGGGTACGGAGAGCAGCAGACCGCTCCTTGAGAATAGTGGCCGGATCAAGGTGAAGGCGATCCAGAGTATACGACATTTGACATTTGAGTCCAGGCGCTCCGAGGGCCACGTCCCTGAGATCTCTGTGAGCACTGCTCTGCGGCATCTGGGTAGGAGGGCAAGTCATCAAGGTACATCTTCAGCACCTTACAGGCTTCAGATAAGGAAGGGATCTGATGCAGCTTCCCGTCGAGAAGAAAGATGAGGCAAAAGGGGTGGCCCCAGGCGTAAGAAATGTTCTGTGAACAGAGATGGGACGGAAGTCTCTTCTCTTCTGGAGCGTGCTAGCCGCTAAGTCCTGGAAAATCTGTGGGTATGGTCCCTGAAGTGAAGAGGCTGACTGGCATGAGCTGCTCTGATAATCTCCTCCTTTACTGTGTAGTAATGGACGCATATCAGGATGTCCGCAGGTAGGCGATTTGACTGGCGAGGGGGGCCAACTCGATGGCAGCGGTCTATCTTGACGGAGGAGTACGGTCCTCCCCCTCTGTCCCCGTAGGGGCCGCCTGGATGCAAACATTATTCCTCCGAGACCTGTTCTCCAAATCTTCTGAGTGTGTTTGAAGATCCAACTGTTGATCCCGCAACCTCTAGACTTCCTGCTGGAGCGCCGCGATCTCCTCATCTCTTGCAGTAGCGGAGTCCTCCAGGGCAGCTACTCGTTCTCCCACTGCATCCACATCCCTTCTGACCTCACAAAGATCCGCCTGTAGGTCAGTCTTGATGGCCAAGATGCCTTCCCTTTGCGAGGCAAGTAGGGACTCTAGAAGTTCCCTGGTGACAGCGCTGTCTGGATTGTCCTCTGCTGGCGTTGTGCCCGAGACTGAGGCATCTCGCATCGCCTTCAACAGGAGGTCTCACACGGACCTATCCTTTTTAACCTTGATGGCAGTCATCTTGAAGCCAGGGGGCAATGGGCGAGATAGGCTGTCACACCCAACCCCAACCTGAACGTTGCTGGAATGTATCAGTGGGTATACCGCGCTGTGCCGTAGCCACAGGCTCTCTCCGGTTAACAGCGCATGCCAACCATGGGGATGGCAGTCGTCAGGACCCTCACTGCATCTAAGGGCGGCCCGCACACGAGCAGAGGGCCTATAGAATAGTTCAATCTAGATTGCACTGCCCCACTATGCTGTGGATGTGTAGATACACAGCGTCCATAGAAATTGTCCATGAGTAGGAAAGGGGCTGGTTAATGGCAGAATGGATCAGTGGTTCTTCTGTGTGGTAGGTTTCCTCCGCCGCCAGATTCCACATGGCTCCTCCATCAGCTGAACTACAAAGCAATCACTTTACACCCCCTCGGCACCCACGCTGCCCGGGGGCCCCGAGGGCCACGTCAAAGGTGTTAGCCCCCATAGACACGGCAGCGCTCTCCGGTGGGAGCGAGGCACAGGGGGCTCCCGTCCCCGCTACAGGCCACAAGTAGGCCGCAGACAGGCCGCAAGCAGTTGGCCGAGCAAGCAGGAGCCCCTGGCAGGCGCACTTGGAGTTGAGTGTTGTGGGGGCCTCCACAAGGCATTTGCATGGCTCCAGGAGTACTCAGGTGGGTGCCTTCAGCCACCGCTGGTCGAAGTTGAGAGGCTCTGTAGGCCTGCGGGCTCACGTAGATGTCAGGCTGGCGTGGTTGCATTCAAATTCGGGGCCTGCTACCACTGCAGGGGACTGAGCGCAAATGCAGGAGCAGTCCAGGAGTCCCCCGGCGGCACACACGCCGAGGCGAGATCTGCTGGCCTAGGAATCAGGGCAATGCAGTCGTCTCTCGTCTCCGATGCGCCTCAGAGAACTGGGCCGCCAAGCCGACTCCTTCGTCCTCAAGGGCCGGTAGCGCAGTCGAGGCTGGTGACACACAGGGAAGGCTGTCACGAGTTGACAAAATGGCTCGCTGCTTACTGTGGCATGTGCCGGGCAGGTGCAGAGCTTCCAACCGGGAATCTGGAGCCCTGGTGTGCCACTGTAAATGCAGCAGGCCTGTGGGAGCGAAGCTCAGGACAAGACGCGTCCGCTCACTCCGCCATATTGGCCATACCCCCAATCTTATATTTTTTTTATATTGTTTATTTACTGTTGCACTCACTGGGTTGTGAATAGTAATTTTTACCCCTTCGCTATCCTGCACTTTCTCTACTGTTGCACTCACTGGAGTGGGAATAGTAATTTTTACCCCTCTGCATACAGCACTTTCCCTACTGTTGCACTCATTGGAGCGGGAATAGTAATTTTTACCCCTCCGCTATCCAGCACTTTCCCTACTGTTACACTCACTGGAGTGGGAATAATAATGTTTACCCTTCCACTATGCAGCACTTTCCCTACTGATGCACTCACTGGAGTGGGAATAGCAATTTTACCCCTCAGCTATCCAGTACTTTCTCTACTGTTGCACTCATTGGAGTGGGAATAGTAATTTTCACCCCTCCGCTATCCAGCACATTCCCTACTGTTGCACTCACTGGAGTGTGAATAATAATGTTTACCTTCCACTATCCAGCACTTTCCCTACTGATGCACTCACTGGAGTGGGAATAGCAATTTTACCCCTCAGCAATCCAGCACTTTCTCAACTGTTGCAGTCACTGGAATGGGTATGGTAATTCTATCCCTCCGCTATCTAACACTTTCCCTACTATTGCACTCTTTGAAGTGAGGAAAGTAATTTTTGCCCCTCTGCTATCTAACACTTCCCCTACTGTTGTGCTCACTTGAGTGGGAATAGTAACTTTTTACCCCTCCGCTATCCAACATTTTCCCTACTGATGCACTGGCTGGAGTTGGAATAGTACATTTTATTCTTCAGCTATCCAACATTTACTCAACATTTGCACTCACTGGAGTGGGAATAGTAAATGTTACCCCTCCGCTACCAACACTTTCCCTACAGTTGCACTCTTTGGAGTGAAAATGGGGATAATAATTTTTGCCACTCCGCTATCCAACACTTTCCCTACTGTTGCACCCACTGGAGTTGGATTAGTAATTATTTCGCTATCCAATATTTTCCTCACTGTTATATTTATTCCATTGTGAAATATATGTTTTAAATTTTAATTAATCATAGAATGTTTTTTTCATTTTAAAATATTGATATTTGTATATATTTTATTTTTATATAATTTAAAAGTTTAAAAATTAAATAAAGTTAATACATTTTTTAAATTAATTATATGTATGTATATAAATTATTATGTTTGTGTGTTTATATTTTTTAATTGTTTCTTTTTTATATTTAGTTACAATGTATATTAAATGTCATTTATTTTGTTAAATATAAAATTAATATTTTATGTATTTAATATATATTATTTTATTCTATTTATATGTTTAAATCGACTTTTTTACATATATATTTTTAAATTCGATATTTTTGATTCTCTATTTTTGTACTTACCTTTTAAAGTATAGGGAGTCAATATTTTTGAGTTCTATCTTTTTTTCGATATTTTTTTATCTATGTTTTTAGCATCGATTTTCTATTAGTGAACCAACTGGAATATTGTTTTTTCTGTTCTGAATTGACCTGGTAGCTTTTTTTTGCTAACGCATACATAGAAAATATCTCCCAGTATCTAATGTGAACTTGGGGGTCGATTATGATGGCGGTGAATCCTCATCCTCCGGGCTGGTGGAAGCCACCACCGGCCCGGAGGATGCGGATTCACCGCCGCGGTCCTTGAAAACACCCACGCCCAGATTATGATGGCAGTGAGATCAGCGGTGGACGGCAGGTCCGTCCGCATCTGATCCGCGGGGTGTGGACCACAATATGGTGGCGGTGTCTGCAAGACACCACCAGCCATAATATGATGGGTGTGGAGACATGCTTTTCCACTGCGGATATTCTGCCGTGGTAAAGCATGTGGACTTTTGCTTCTCGGGGCCCCTTGCGGGCCCCCAGGATGTTGGGGGGTGCACATGAGGGTACCTATGGTATCCCTGTGCATGTGCATGCACAAAGTGGCAGGCACCGAGCGGTGCCTGCCGCTTTGTGCATGCACATGCAAAGCATGCATTTTTAACTTTGCGGCGGGTGCTGCTTTAAGCAGCACCCGCCACAATGTTAAATATACAGGCTGTGACCTCCAGGGTGGCAGTCACTTCCTAAATCCTATGGAGGGAACGCCGCTGCCCCTGCGGACGGTCCCTCCACCTCGGGGGTGGCGGACAGACGCAGGTCCGTCCGCCATCCTAATCGACACCTTGGTCCTGAAACCTCATACATCCTTTCATCGTGAACAAAGAGACTTATTTTCCGTGAACATTACAGCTGTTCCAATTTCGGATAGTATAGTTTGGGACAAAGTTGGTTATGATGTATTTGGTCCCACTGAACTTTTGAAGATTCCACATTTATTTAAAATTTCTGTTAATTATATCATTACCTCCAATACATTTACTGTAATTGGGATTTTGAAACTGTAAATAATATGTTGTCTGATTTGGAAAATTCAGCTGCATTTTCAAGCAATGATATGTTAGAGGACACATCTGACTTTGATAGCTTGTGCTGCTACCATCATTATGCAAAAAACACAGTTGATGGACAGAATGCAGAACAATGTCTTACATTCACCCCAGTACAAAGATCTGGGCCTAAATCCATCGTGTTTTTGCACTCCACACCACCCTAGGTTGGACAATGGCTATATGCAAATCAGCCTTGACCCTGTGCCTCATGGGAACAGTCCAGCCCAAACTACCAAGCCATGTCTTTCTTAGACCGGAATCAAACATCCAAGGACCGGTTTCTGGCTATCAGCCTTCTTCAGCCTGGATAGCTTGACTCCAGTCATGTGGAGAGCCTGGGACTCACGTCTGAGTATACCCAGCCCACTCGGGGTGAAAATTGCAAAAAACACAGTTGATGGACAGAATGCAGAACAATGTCTTACATTCACACCAGTACAAAGATCTGGGCCTAAATCCATCGTTTTTTTGCACTCCACACCACCCTAGGTCAGACAATGGCTATATGCAAATCAGCCTTGACCCTGTGCCTCATGGGAACAGTCCAGCCCAAACTACCAAGCCATGTTTTTCCTAGACCGGAATCAAACCTCCAAGGACCGGTTTCTAGCTATCGGCCTTCTTCAGCCTGGATAGCTTGACTCCAGTGATGTGGAGAGCCTGGGACTCACGTCTGAGCATACCCAGCCCACTCAGGGTGAAAATTGCAAAAAACACAGTTGATGGAAAGAATGCAGAACAATGTCTTACATTCTCCCCAGTACAAAGATCCGGGCCTAAATCCGTCGTTTTTTTGCACTCCACACCACCCTAGGTCAGACAATGGCTATATGCAAATCAGCCTTGACCCTGTGCCTCATTGGAACAGTCCAGCCCGAACTACCAAGCCATGTCTTTCCTAGACCGGAATCAAACATCCAAGGACCGGTTTCTGGCTATCAGCCTTCTCCAGCCTGGATAGCTTGACTCCAGTGATGTGGAGAGCCTGGGACTCACGTCTGAGCATACCCAGCCCACTCGGGGTGAAAATTGCAAAAAACACAGTTGATGGACAGAAAGCAGAACAATGTCTTACATTCACCCCAGTACAAAGATCTGGGCCTAAATCCATCGTTTTTTTGCACTCCACACCACCCTAGGTCAGACAATGGCTATATGCAAATCAGCCTTGACCCTGTGCCTCATGGGAACAGTCCAGCCCGAACTACAAAGCCATGTCTTTCTTAGAACGTAATCAAACATCCAAGGACCGGTTTCTGGCTATCAGCCTTAGTCAGCCTGGATAGCTTGACTCCAGTGATGTGGAGAGCCTGAGACTCACGTCTGAGTATACCCAGCCCACTCAGGGTGAAAATTGCAAAAAGAAAAGTTGATGGACAGAATGCAGAACAATGTCCTACATTCACACCTGTACAAGGATCTGGGCCTAAATCCATGGCTTGGTAGTTCGGGCTGACCTAGGGTGGTGTGGAGTGTAAAAAAACGATGGATTTAGGTCCAGATCTTTGTACTGGGGTGAATGTAAGACATTGTTCTGCATTCTGTCCATCAACTGTGTTTTTTGCAATTTTCACCCCGAGTGGACTGGGTATGCTCAGACGTGAGTCCCAGGCTCTCCACATCACTGGAGTCAAGCTATCCAGGCTGAAGAAGGCTGATAGCCAGAAACCGGTCCTTGGATGCTTGATTCCGGTATGGGAAATACATGGCTTGGTAGTTCGGGCTGGACTGTTCCCATGAGGCACAGGGTCAAGGCTGATTTGCATATAGCCATTGTCTGATCTAGGGTGGTGTGGAGTGCAAAAAAACGATGGATTTAGGCCCAGATCTTTGTACTGGGGTGAATGTAAGACATTGTTCTGCATTCTTTCCATACTACAACACGGACAATCTCAACTACTTTCTATTATGCTATTAATTGAGTGCTGGTAATGTGCAATTAAGCTGGACGCTGCAATCATTGCGCGCTGGTTATGTGCACCTGTGGTTTATCAACAGTACGTCACTCTTTTCTGCGTATAATCTAACAAAAAAACAGATAACGATGGCACAAAGGGGAGCAAAATATACAATGCTGCGTATTGAAAAACTAGATAAATTACCTTTTGCTGTGGCAGAGTCACCAACCACAGAACGGTTAATCCATGGCCATATAATACTACAGGTCACAACTTTCCAGTTTCAGTACTGCCTAGAACAACAACATGCATATAAATATGAAGCAGTGAGTAGGGAATTCATCAAGGAATCCTAGGAATTACCATACAGATTTCTATGTAGGAATGGGGACATGGAAGTATTTCTTAGCGGTACCAACTGCGAGAATTCCTTAAGTGGATCTCTCATATGCCAATATAAAATGCTTCACAAACCTGTAACGCTTCAGTTGCTAACTTATCCTGACACTTGAAAGGGTCCCCAGCTGCCGTGATTAATCGGTGTTCAAATTGCTTTCGAATGGGAGTTACTTGATGCTGAATGATCAAGGTTGTTGTAGGATGCTCCCGGGCATCGCATATCTTGTCACTCTAGGCTCCAGGGTTACTTGATGTATGCAAGTACTGTTCCCACCTACCCATACAGTCAGGGAGGCACCATTATGGCCTTCGTTGAATGTTTCCTTAATACGGTTTGCTACTCTGAGCCGATTGAAAGCCATGCTTCTACAGGAAACCTTGCCCTTAACCTCCGCGAGGGAACCTTATTATCGTCAGGTTGCAAGGTCCTCGGCTGAGATACAGGCACTGATACGAACAAACTGCTTTTTCCATTTCACACAAATGGTACAACGTATCTTTAACATGTCTGATACGATGGGTATTATCCACCTATTTAAGACCATAGATTCTGGACTGTTAAGCAACTTTTAGACAATCTTCTGAGTTGTTCCCAATTTCATACACTCCATGTTCAGAAGCATTTTTGGAGGGTTTACGCAAATCCTGTTTCTAATAGCAGGTATCCTCATTGTCCTTTTTATGCTACGCAATGGACATTCCAGTAACCAAGGACATGGAAAAACGCTCTTGGAGTGCCGATACCGTGATCACATGTTAATCCCTCTGGGCACACCTAGTCTTCGAGAACAGAGCAAGTCTTGGTTCTTGTCTTTTAGATCAGTCTGAATCAACTGTATTCCACCTGTCCTTCGATGTTTGTTCTGCAGACAAGAATGCGTGTTGGACCTCTGTCTAACACTTCCAACAAGTGTGCCACCAGACGTTGATGCTTTACTGGACCTGCTAATGGCCCATGATCTGCAGTGTCCTCAGCGTATTCCAATTTGATGTCTGCATTCTTAGAGCCACCACATGATGCTTCAGCTCCTGTCGGAAAGGATACCGGCTCCTCAACAAATACTCAGGCCTTGGATGACACGAGTATATCCCGAGCAGCAGCTGTGGTGAATACGGATATGTGGGTTGATGTTCCATAAAGGTACCCCAATATAGGATCAGGGAGTCACCTAGCCTTTCACCTATATTCTCCCCTACCATTACTCTACATAACGGTCCTAAGTACTGATCTTTTACCTAGTTACGGTAATGTCCAAAGATGACATGCGGTTTTCTCTGAAAAGCTTAAGCCTCATTCATTATGCATGGGGATTCTTGGAATCACAGCAGGACAGTAGGCCTACCATCTCCTGCATAATACCTATATATAAGGGTCATTCATTCTGACATCCTAGTCCGACATGACACAGCAAGGTATATCCCCAGGGGTACCTCTTTGGGTATATATACAACATATCTTGCTGAGGTAGTCATGCTGATACACTAACACAAGATGCTGAGGCTCCTGCACACAGACACTCCAGCTCGCAGTAGTCTGACATCCCTTGCGGGGTGTCCATCTCGAGACCAAGATGGGGTCCCACAGTCTCTCACTTCAAGTATTGGGGTTGACTTTATCCTAGAGAGATTCTTGGATTTACACATACATACAAGCTACGTACACTTATGCACATCTAGTTAGGGTGCCTCGTAGGAGTACACATTTACTACTGTCATGTATTTCATATTCTTGCCTGTATTCATTGTTTAGCATGATGTTAGAAATCTACCATCCTTTTACGCTGTTAGTGCTTATAATCATTTATATCAATTACTGTCTTATGATTGTTTCACCACACCTATTTTACACTAGAATGATGCTGGTTCAACAAATGCTTATTGAAAAACGTCCCCACCATTTATTCTGTGTACCTCTTTGGATCAAAGTAAGCACGAGTGACTGAGCGAAAAGTAGTACACTGTTTCCATCATCCCTGATGGGACAGGGTTGTCATGTTCATTAGTTGCCAAGAACTATTCTCTACTTGGTATGAGGGGTTTCTAGGGCACTGTGAACTAGCTGGTATACAGGCTGACAGTCTGACACCAATCCTATAGTGTATGTTGTCTAAATGCGCAGATCCTATTTAGGTTTATAGGAACTACACGACAGAGGGATGTCACAGATGATATTCTTGGGTACCGAGGGTTGGGAGGTGGATGATCCATAAAAGGGCGTTCCTTTGGATTCCGATCTGATGAAGCCTCTTGATAAGGATGTGGTGGGACACTGTGCCCAATGCTGCTGAGAGGTCGAGAAGGATTAAGGCAGCTATTTCTTCCCGGTCAAGTAGGTTTCAGATGTAGTCGGCGGCAGCAATCAGGGTGGTTTTGGTGCAGTGGTTGGTGAAAAATCAAGATTGGGTTGAGTCCAGAAGATTGTTGTTTCCCAGGTATCCCGTGAGTTGGTGGTTGATGGCCTTTTTGAGGACTTTGGCAGGGAAGGGGAGCAGAGATATGTGCTGATAGTTCTTGAGCACGTTGGGGTTGATGAAAGGTTTCTTGAAGAGGGGTTTAATTTCTGATTCTGGAAGGTGTCCGTGGTGATGGACGTGTTTAAGATGGCATGAGCTGGTTTCTGATAGTCCTACTTCCGAGGTTGAACATGTGGTGGGGACAGAGGTTCCGGGAGTGCTTCTGGGTGGATGGAGTACATGATGGCAGTGGTGCGCTGTGTGGTGACCTTGTCTTAGCAGTGATCCGGTGGTCGGTGTTTGGGTCTGTGGTTCGAGAAAGATGAGGATTTTGGAGGTGGCGAGTTGGGGTTCTAAGTGTTTGCAGATGGTTTGTTGGTGGAGATCTTGTTGTGGAAGAAGTAAAATCACACATCATGGCAACATATTAGAAAATAAGATGAAATTTAGGCCGGCCTAGTTGGCAAGCACAGTCAAATACAGTATTTCAAAGGTGCAGTGTTTTCATTTTAGTGCAAAAACGTTCATAATATTGAGCACATGGTTTAACTGAAGCAAACTCATCTCTTACACTCACTTCTTGATTCTCCTTCCCACAGCTAGATGACTGTTATCATAAACACACTCACTAAGCTTGATACAGTTCGTGTGTCACCCTTTTCCACAACAATATTCCCTCGGATTTTATTGATTTTGAAGGGGCCTTAATGGCCCTATGCACCTTTCCTTTTAACACTGTTTTGTTGCCCAAGGGTTATCACTAACATGCCATTTGTAGTTTAGGCTTCACATCATGCACAGAATCAAATCTGTGCTTATAATTCTCCTGGTCTCTATAAATCCTACCCTTGTGTGTCATTTCTCAATCCGGAACCAGCCTTACAGCCATAGTTCAGCCATTCTTGATACATCTTGGTTCCAGCCAGTCTCCCTCTTAACAACTTGAAAGGAGCTATCTCAGTCACCGTGTTAGGTGTTATAAGCTCATAGTGTCTCCCTCAACACCTCTTTAAGAGGCCAGTTGTACTGCACTGTTTGCTGTATGCATCCTTTAACCAACCTATTTATCCTTTCCCCCAACCGATTAGCCTGGTATAAATATACTACAAAAAGCCATCACTACAAATTTCATCCTTCATGAACCCAATTAGAGAATGGGTGGCCACAGTGCTCGAACAAAATCGCAGAAATGAATTTAAAGTTGTAATCCACCAACATTATAACAAACCTCTTTGATGCCTTCAACATGTCGAATTGTCCCACAAAACCCAAGCCAAGTTTGTTCCAAGGTCTCTTCAGTACTTCAGTAAGTAAGTTCAGTAAGTTCAGTAATTTGTATAGCGCACTACTCACCCAGAGGGTCTCAAGGCGCTTGGGGAGGGTGGGTGGATTACTTATCGAATAGCCAGATTTTTAGCTGCTTTCTAAAGGAGAGGTGGTTCTGTGTAAGGCGGAGGTGAGTGGGGAGGGAATTCCAGGTTTTGGCCGCTAAGTAGGAGAAAGATCTTCCTCCCATGGTGGATCTATTGATGCGTGGAATTGCGGCAAGGGCTTGATTAGATGAGCGTAGTTGGCGGGTGGGTGTGTAGAAGGACAGTCGTTTGTTGAGGCATTCTGGTCCTAGGTCGTAGAGAGCTTTGTGTGCGTGGGTGAGGAGACGGAACGTTACTCTCTTGTTGACGGGAAGCCAGTGGAGGTCTTTTAGGTGACTGGAAATGTGGGCTTGACGGGGGATTTCCAGTATGAGTCTGGCTGAGTGCTTTTGGATGCGTTGGAGTATTTTCTGTAGTTTGGCTGTGGTTCCGGCGTAAAGGGTGTTTCCATAATCTAGTTGGCTAGTGACTAGTACGTGGGTGACTGTTTTTCTTGTTTCGGTGGGGATCCAGCGGAAGATTTTTTTGAGCATGCGTAGGATGTTGAAGCATTATGATGAGACGCGTTGACTTGTCTGGTCATCGAGAGGGAGGAGTCTAGGATGAAGCCCAGGTTACGTGCGTGGTCCGTTGGTATGGGTGCTGTGCCCAGGGCCGGTGGCCACCATGAGTCGTCCCATGCAGAGGGGGACGGTCCTAAGATGAGGACTTCCGTTTTGTCTGAATTTAGTTTTAAACGGCTGTTCTTCATCCATTCGGCTACTTCTTTCATTCCTTCGTGTAGATTGGTTTTGGCGGTGTTGGGGTCTTTGGTGAGGGAGAGGATTAGTTGGGTGTCGTCTGCGTAGGAGATGATGTTGAGGTCGTGTTGTCGCGCGATGGTTGCGAGGGGACTCATGTATACGTTGAAGAGGGTGGGACTGAGTGATGATACTTGTGGTACGCCGCAGATGACTTCGGTCGCCTCTGATTTGAATGGGGGGAGGCGGACTCTCTGAGTTCTTCCGGCGAGGAACGAGATGATCCAGTCCAACGCTTTTCCTTGTATTCCGACGTTGCTGAGGCGTTGTATGAGGGTGTTATGACAGACTGTGTCAAAGGCGGCGGAGAGGTCAAGTAGGATGAGGGCAACTGATTCTCTGCAGTCCAGTAGCGTTCGGATGTCATCCGTAGCAGCGATGAGTGCAGTCTCGGTGCTGTGTTTGGCTCGGAAGCCGGACTGTGAGGGGTCGAGTGAATTGTCGGATTCAAGGAAGGCGGCGAGCTGGCTATTGACGGCTTTCTCGATGACTTTGGCCGGGAAGGGGAGGAGAGAGATGGGGCGTTAGTTCTTAAGCTCAGAGGGGTCCGCTGTGGGTTTCTTCCGAAGGGCGCTGAGTTCGGCATGTTTCCAGCTGTCTGGGAAGGTAGCGGAATTGAGTGAACAGTTGATGACATCGCGGAGATGGGGTGCGATGATGGAGTTTGCTTTGTTGAAGATGTGGTGGGGGCATGGGTCAGTTGGTGATCCTGAGTGGATGGAGTTCATCAGTCGGATGGTGTCTTCAGTGGTGATTGGGTTCCAGGCGCAAAGGTTGTGAGTGTGCTGTTTTAGTTCTGAGGAGGGTGGAGTGGGTTGTTCTTCAGACAGGTTTTTAAAGCTGTTGTGGATGTCGGCGATTTTGTTGTGGAAGAAAGAGGATAGAGAGTCGCAGAGGTCTTGGGAGGGAGTGATGTCGTTGGTGCTGGCGGTGGGGTTGGTGAATTCTTTGACGATGTTGAATAGTTCCTTGCTGTTTTGGGTGTTGTTGTCGAGACGATCTTTGAATGCTGATTTCTTGGTGGATCGGATCAATTGGTGGTGTTTGCGGGTTGCGTCTTTGAAGGTGGTCAGGTTGTCAGTGGTTGGGTTTTTTCTCCAGGTTTTCTCGAGGGTGCAACATAACTCCTTGGATTTTTTAAGGTCATCGTTGAACCAGGGGGCCTTTTTGTTACCTAGTTTGATCAGGTGGTTTTTCAAGGGTGCTAATTCGTCAGCGCTGTGGGAGATCCATTGTGTGAATTATGTGGCAGCTTGGTTTGGGTCCGATGATAAGGTGGGGGTGTTTTGGTTAAGCGATGTGAGGAGCTGGTCGGTGGTGATTTTGTTCCAGTTTCTTCGAGGAATAGGTTGTGGTGGGATGTGGGTCGTGGTCTTTTTGTAGCTGAAGTGAATGCAGCTGTGGTCAGTCCAATGGAGAGCTGTGGTGTGATCAAAGGAGATGAATTTGCTGGATGTGAAGATAGGGTCGAGCGTGTGTCCGGCTAAGTGGGTGGGGGTGTCGACAAGTTGTTTGAGTCCGAGATTGGCCATGTTGTCCAGAAGGGTGGTGGTGTTGCTGTCGTTATTCTTTTCCAGGTGGAAATTGAGGTCTCCCAGTAAAATGTAGTTCTCGGAGGTGAGGGCATGTGGGCTGATGAAGTCAGTGATGTCTTCGTTGAATTGTGTGCGGGTACCTGGTGGTAGATGAAGGTGCCTCTAAGTGTGGTCGTGGGGTCGGTGTGGATCTGGAAGTGAAGGTGTTCGGCGGTCGCAAGGTTATCATCGGAGTTGGTCGAGATTCGGATGGTGTTCTTGTGGACGATGGCAATGCCTCCTCCTGTTTGGTTGATGCGGTCTTTTCGGATGATCTTGTAGGTGTCCGGGATGGCTATGGCGATGTCGGGCGCTGATGAGGTGTTCATCCAGGTTTCTGTAAGGAAGGCGACGTCCGGTGATGTAGTGTCGAGTAGGTCCCAGAGTTCAGTGGTATGTTTGTGGATCGATCGGGTGTTCAGCAGGATACACTTCAGGTGGTTGGAGTCGGAGTTGTGTTTGGAGGAGGAGGATTTGGCATGGGTCCTGATGCAGGCTTACTTGCAGGAGTGGTAGGCGAATGGTCCGTGGGTGTGTCCTGGGGTAGCTACGCAGCATTGTGAGGTGCGTCCGGGGTTAACGGCAAGGAGAGCAGCGGCGTCATATGTTATGCGGGTGGAGTGGGATTTGCGAAGACCAGGGGGTCTGGAGCTGGGCGCGGTCCAGGCACGGACGGGCGTAGACGAGCTTACCTTTGGCGCACCTTCGGCACGCATGGGGCGCGACCGCTGCGTGTGAACGCTGCACGCAAATGCATCTGTCATATGCGGGAAGTGGAGGGGAGGGGCGAGGGAGGAGCAGCTGGGAGGCGGGGTGGAGAGTCGGGGAGGGAATGCAAAACAACAACAACAATCTAAACAAAATGGCAGTAAGCCAAAAGCGATACCGGGTTGTGGAACAGAAAGTGTGAAAAGGCGGTGAAAAAGACACAATCAGGCACAATACAATATCAGGCACAATACAATTCAATACAGGCAGCACAAATAGCAAGAGCGTTGCAGCGCGCTATGGGAGACTAGCGCTATGGAAATATGCTGATTAGTTTAAGAGATCGTCGCACAAGGGTGATTAATAAATAAATATTTTATGTGTGTTCAATGCAGTGTTCTAGTGGTAACGATACCCGTCTGGCATGTAGGTCAGGGAGCAGCGTGAGGAGGAGCGACCACTTCTGAGGAATCAGGACGGTCACCAAGTGACCGATGAGCATTCCTTACAGCTTTGCTCTTGTCACAGCATGGGCACTGCATGCAATCCTCTGCCACGCTGTCCACATCATGACCTAATCTAGCCCACAATACTGCTCCCTGATACATGCCTAATTGCCGTTCCTTCTTAGTTTGTCCTTGTGTGCGATGGTTATTACCTTTGCGCTTAAATCCTGGGGAGTTGTCAACCTTTGCTCTCTCTTCAAAGTTCCACAGTCTATACACACATCATTCATTACAGTCTAAAAACCCTCTCCTCCTCAGACAGGCCTTAGCAACAGGGCCACTCTACAACAATGTATTCCATCACCAACCCATGGAAACATGTTATCATCTTTCTCTGCCTTAACCCATTCATCTTAAGCAATGGCACACTCATATAGTGTGTGCTTCTTTACTATGTCCATCTTCCACAACAGTCAACCTAGGAAGACAATCTGCAGTACTATTGTATAACCCACATAAATACTTAGCTGTAAAATTAAAATCCACGGCACCCGCCAATTACCAAAGTTAAGAATTTTATTTTTCATATCCCTTGCATGCGAATAAATTTACCAGTGGTCTGTGGTCTGTTCTGACAATGAATACATATCTCATTTATAGAAACAGAAATGCTGACTAGGCCAGGTGCACACAAGTTTATCTCTCTTCACCAGAGAATTATTTGACTCAGTACCCTTCAGAGCGCTCAAGGCAAAAGCTACAACCTTGGCCACAACATTGTCAAACTGGGATTAGATCACTCCAAAACCCCTTCAATCGAGGGTCAGTGTCAGAATGCTTTTTTAAACATGTCAAAGTGCCCCAAAGTAGGCAGTTTGCTAATGTGGTGCTTTATCTCTTTCACCACCTCTGAACAATAATCAGCCTACAAAATGTGTCTCACCTTTGTTCGAAAGTTATCTTCTAGGGTAAGCTAAACTTGCACATTTGTTGATAAACTTAGCATTGTACTCTCCCAAAGCTCTGAAAGAATGGACTTCATCTTTGTTTTCAGGTTCCAGTGCCTCCACTTTACATTTCAGTATATCAGGTTTGAGACAGATACCGTCTCCTGAGACTGTGTGCCCCAACTATGTCACGGTGCCCACCCGGAACTGGCACTTCTTTTTATCATCAACTCACCTTTACAACACCTGCATAAGTATTATATCATGATCTTCTTTATCAGAGACCTACACCAAAATATCAGCTTGGTACACTTTCATTTATGCAATGCCCTCTAACACCATTTTAATAATGTGCATGGAAATATGCTGCTGCTGGACTGAAAGGCACACAAATCTGTACACAAGCGGTGTCATAAATGATGTAAGGGGACAGGATTCTTCACTTAACACCACTTGGCGGTACACAGCAAACCAGCCATCACACTAAACAACTGAGCTAGATGACAGGACTACCCCACCCCCCGCACCCTCCCTTTGCTGTAATGGTAATTCGTGACTGTAGTTTGTAGTTGATATAGGAGTTGAAAGGCATAGACCAAATCCACTCTAAAATAATGGTTGAGAAAAAATCAGCATAAAGTCCTCCGGAAGAAGAATCCCAATGGAATCCTGGTAAGGAAAAAGAAAGCTAAAAATCAGGGACTAAAACATAACTCAATAAAAAAAAAAACCTTCTCTAGCCCATACCTCCTTAAATATAATCTAGGCAGGAAAGTATATCACAGAAAAAACGACTTACTTCCCAAGGAATGGCAGGGAAAGGAAGATTAGTCTCACCCCACCTGGGTAAAGGGCTGGCAGAGCGAGGGGGAATTTATCAGCACACATTAGAAGCAGGAATCAAAAATGCGCTGTTGCCTCCTCACGTGGCGCAAGTTCAGAGGAACACGCCATCACCAATGTGATGTAAAACCTAGGTGAAAAAGAATCGAGAGGGTGGTTGTGTGGGTGTTCATTTTGCAAAACTGTGTGCGAAAGACTAATTTATCTGCAGTGTGCCCTGTGGCGAAGTTAAGCCACTGGAGTAGGCCTGGGTTGTCGGTCTTTTTGTTTGCCCACAATATTCACGACTGGAGAGGGAGGCTGATTCCTCTCTGCTCGGGTCCCTCATTGGACTGTGGGTAAAAAACCGACACAGATTCACTTTGAAATGGACAAACTGTGTTTTTTTTTAACTGAGGCAGAATCAAGCTTAGAAAAACATATTCTTTGCCTTTGCACCAAACTAAGATGGCCTTAGATGTCCCAATGATACCATCTTAACAAAACAACACACTCGATTTAACTCCAGAACATATTCTCTTTAATTCTCTGCCTTCTAGAGTCGTCCCTATTTTCCTCGATTCTTCAGACAGGTATAAATAGCCATTTTCTTCCCACAGACATTTGAGGTGGGAAAGAGGCACATGTATTTTTTTAATTTTACTTTGTGTGCAGCACCCATGAAAGAATAATAAAACGCACACAAGTAAAGTAACAAAGTAATATGTGCCGCTCTGGCACTTTTAATGTGTCAAAGACACAGAAGAGGGGCAAAGATAGCTGTAGCCAAATGTGAACTTTCACCTGTCAAATTGGAACAAGCATTTACAATGCAATGGTTTCGCCTTTGGAAAAGTTAGAGCTATTGGCATTGCTCACACACAGAGCCCCACACACAAATACACACACACACACACAAGCAGTCGGACACACACACACAGAGCCAGACACACACACACAGAGCCAGACACACACACACACAGCCAGACACACACACACACAGCCAGACACACACACACACAGCCAGACACACACACACAGAGCCAGACACACACACACAGAGCCAGACACACACACACAGAGCCAGACACAACCACAGAGCCAGACACACACACAGAGCCAGACACACACACAGCCAGACGCCCACACACAGCCAGACGCCCACACAGAGCCAGACGCCCACACAGAGCCAGACGCCCACACAGAGCCAGACACCCACACAGAGCCAGACGCCCACACAGAGCCAGACGCCCACACAGAGCCAGACGCCCACACAGAGCCAGACGCCCACACACAGAGCCCCAGAGCATAATTCCAAGAGCCGCACGCAGTGAATTCCGGCACCACCCACGCCCCCTATCACCTTTCTGCAGCTCACGGGACGCCGCCCGCACCCGGCCTGCATCCGCCTCTGCCACCATTAACTGGGGCTAGGCCGCGCCGCACTCACTACCTCCGGGACTGGGTACACAGGGGCCCGCCTTCACTGCAGCGGCGGCAGTCACCAGCTCCAGACTCCCCCTGCTGGCAGGACCAGTGCACCTCACGTAGGCCCAGGCTCTTTATATGTTATTTATTCACTGCACAACGAGGCGCTCGTGTGGCCTCCAGAAGCAGTTCCTTAGCCCACTCCACACTTAGACCGCACGCCCGCAGGCTCTCGATCCCAGCTCCGACGGGGGGGGGGACATGGGGTGAGGGGTTTGGGGGGGGGGTTACTGCTCACCTCAGCTTGTATCTTCACGCAATCTCGTACCCCTGATCCAGGCTAGTACTGGCACACCCTGTTGTGAGAGCGGCCTGCGCACATGCACGCTCGTGAGCCGGCTGCCTCTGTGTGCCCAGAGGTTGGGAAACATTTAAGAAATGCGCCCAGGGGCGAATTTCTTCGAAAAGAATGATTAATCTACCAATAGGCGCAGGCTTCACGGGCGCCAGAGAAAAGTGAAAAACAGCCAAATATTTGTGGCAGAGGCCGGCGGAGGACAAACGGGCGAGAGGTCGGACTCCCAAAGAAAAGATCCGTCTGGGGTTGAGTCAACAGGCATTTCAAGTAGATTTGGTAATAGTGTCCAGTTTTCTCTCTCCTGTAGCGGCAGTTGTGGTATGAAGGCTACCGTTCCCTGCCTATCTCTGGATTGCAGGCACCCCATGGACTGTGAAGGGCAGGGCATGTCGCCCTCGCCTACCCCCATCCGGGCTGTCCTTTGAAGCCACTGCTCTTGACGAAGGCTATGTTCAGCTTGACGCAGAGCAAGTTTCTTAAATTTTACGTCATCGGAGAACCAATGTTGTGCTTTCTTGAGGTCTGAGTGATTCAGAATAACAATGTGAATAGAAAAGAATAGGACATGTCTAGCTCTGATAGCACCTGTCAAGCTGCTATGAGAGAGAACATGCATACTAAAGCTGCACATTTAAGGACAGTGTAGTAACACTACTATACATGAGAGCTTGCAGTCCATCTAAAGAATCCAGTCTCTATTTTTCCTACCTATTACAATCTAGTGATGACATCACTAGTCAGCTGTGATAAGAACATGATGTGTCAGAAATGCTTGAAGCATTTACTGCTGTTCTGCCAAGTCTACATAATCCTGTTCTCTTAAATGTCAAAACTGCTGACTCCATTCCATTCAAAAAAGCTGTATTCTATTTTTTACAATCATAAAAGCATATGCAACCAGCAATACATCAGGAATACAGTTTAAAACAGATGGCTGGCATGAATTCGTATAAAACCCAATAAAAAAGAGAAGATCGGGTGATGGCAGGCTCTACGAATCTGCAAACCACAACAACATAACATCTTTAGGTGCACATTCAGCAGACAGCATTCCTAAAGAAAAGTACACGTGGGTTTCTGTTAAAAAAAAAAAGCAAGAAAACTCTAAAAGAATATTTCAGATGTTCAACAGTTAAAGTATTCCTCTCCACGCGTGAGGTTGGACATCCACGTTCTGATCAGCTATCCCGGCATTTCCTGCTCAGCAGAAGCTGCATCAAATATGTTCCAGGAATGCAGCTCTCAAGAGCAGTCCGGTGCACTGCCAAATATCCAGCAGGCCAGGCCTCCAGCAGGCCACAGATACCGAGCAACAAAGGCAAACAACCGCTGACACAGCCAGCCAAACACTGCAAATTATCTCTGCTTATAATTTGCTCGACTCTTTTTTTCTGTACACAACAAGCAAACAGTTTAAAAATGGGTCCCCTGCCAACACGAAAGACACAAGTGTTCACTTTGAAAATAATACAGTACACATATGGAAATGGAGTTTACCCTCCAGGAAACACAATTCACACGCAAAAGGGCGATTAACAGCAGAAAGAATTGGTGAAATGGGTTTATTCAACTAACAGTGATTTGCCATAAGGAATTCAATCGACCAGTCCTGCTCTTTCGGGCTTCATCGCTAAGCATGCTGGAACTTGCAGTTTCACGCTGTAGGTCGACAAGTAACACCATTCATAGTGCTATTTTAGCTTTGACCCTCTCACTCTCCTCCCCAAAAATAATAAACAACAGCCTTATTATGTGAAGTGACAGCTATGTCGCCGCAAGGTCAAATCCCTGTAACCAACGTGTAAGACCATATTTATAACGGAAATCTACAGTACAAATCCCCGAATGCAAAGCGTCGAAGCGATGTCTGTAAAAGGCTAGCAGTAGCCAAATGCGTCACATTTGGTGTGAGGCTACTTGACAGGATTGCAGAACAGAGTAGGATTCAGGGGCTTTTTAATAGACAATTCATACAAAAGCACTGCCTTTGGGCTTGAAAAGGATCGCAAATAATAACAAGTAAGATACGGGAAAATAAAGAAAGAAAGGACAGCAGGCAGAGCCGGCAGGATTCAACGTAGATAACACAGAAGGCAAGCGATGAACAGGCACATCGACACATGAAAGGCATACAGAGCAGGGATAGTGTCATATGAACACAGAGCAGGCGGGTAGGGTGCGATCGGCACTGTATGGTTGAACTCACCGGCAGTCACCTCACTCAGCACCAGCAGCGTCCTCCGTGAGCATGCAGGGCCCAGGGCGGCGTGAACACCCGAGCAAGCTACACATCGCTGCCCACGAGCTGGAGAACAGCTTCCTCCCGCCTGGGGAAGAGGAAATGGAGCCCACGAGGCTCTTCTTTGTCACAGCCGGCCCCGCCCACCGTCAGGCACGGGCGCCGGCTCCTCTCTCTCTCTCTTCTTGCGCTGCAAGGCGGGGTGGCACGAAAATTGGCACAAGTGCGGCGTGGGCAGCCGCGGATTAAAAAACGAGGACGAAAATTAGCACAAGTGCGGCGTGGGCAGCCGCGGATTAAAAAAAATAAAAAAAAATGGCGGCAGCACCTACGAGGACACGGGGGGGGCGGGAGAGGAACGGACGGCGGGAGGGGGCGGGAGAGGACACAGGGGGCGTGAGGCATGAAAATTGGCACAAGTGCGGCGTGGGCAGCCGCGGATTAAAAAAAAATTTAAAAAAATGGCGGCAGCACCTACGAGGACACGGGGGGGGGGGGACGGGAGAGGAACGGACGGCGGGAGGGGGCGGGAGAGGACACAGGGGGCGTGAGGGGGGCGGGAGAGAACACGAACGGCGGGAGGGAGGTGGGAAACGTGTCGGGGAAAAACACTCACGATGCCCAGGACAGCAGCAAGCACGGCCCGGCCGGAGGAGACTCGGGGGCGTTCCCGGCGTCGCGTGACATCGGCAAAAGCCAAAGAATCTCGGGAACGCCCCCGTGTCTGGTCCGGCATTGATGGACAGGCCCCTCGTCCAATGGCTAGGCTCCATTTATGGAGCTAGCCAATGGGACGGGGGGCGTGTTCCAGAGTGCCTTACTGTACTCAATAGATTTCTCTGGAGGAGGAGCCTAACGGCTCCGTCCCCCAGCGAAACCTAAAAAGTGACCGAACCAATACACTTTTTAAAATGTGATATATCAGTTATCATATCCACCCCACCGGCTGCGCTAAATAATTTTCACTCAAATGTATGGAGAGCAGCCTCAATCTCTGCCTCTTTGTGACCACAGCATCTCCACCTCCTCAAACGAGTATCTCAAGAATTTCCAGTGCCTCTTCTTTAATACTCACCAAGTGGCATTCACAACTGAATGGTCACAATGTTAAAGATGTAGGGGCAGATTTACAAGCCCCTTGCACCTTTTTTGCGTCATTTTTAACATGGGAAAAGTGACGCAAAAGTGGCACAAGGGGCTTCTAAATCTGCCCTGTAGTTTCTTCCTTCCGGTTGGTGAAGTACCAAAGAGGATGAGGCCTAAGGGCCAGAGCTGCCGGTTTTGGAGCTGTGGAACCAGGGGGCTTATTAGAATGGCGGGCGGTGATTTGTCTGCCCGCCACCCTAGCGGTGCTGGGACCATCCGCCAGCGGTGAGGTGGTCCTGCACCACTAATTAGGAGGGTGGTGGTCGTATTTGCATCTTTAACATTGCGGCAGACTGTGCTGCCACAACGTGGCAGGCACTGCGCAGTGCCTGACACCTTGGGCATGGTACCCCCCAAGTGCAGCACCCACCCCCCCCCACCGGAGGACCGCAACGGGCCCCGTGGCAAAAGAGTGCATGATGCCACCATGGAAAGGCTGCCTTTTACTAAACAAAGGGGTTACCTCTGACTAGACCTATATTACTTTATCATAGAAATTAATCAGAAATATTGTAGAGAAGGATGCTATAAAGAAGAGGAAGGCTTGTAATTTCTTCAAAACATTATTTTATTATTTTTCTTTTCTGTTTTTGTTTTTCTACTTAATGGTTTATACATAGATATAAATTATTTTGTGACACATAAACAAAATCTTAAATAACAGGCTGTCTAAATGAGATATAAAGTTCATAAAGTGCAATTGAAGCAAAACACCCCTAACAATTCATCTAATCCTATTGTCATTCACTCAATCATGCATACCTCTACATTCACTACCATTCTAAAAAGACAGATATGAACATAATAACAAAACCTTACACAGAACTAATACAAAAGACTTACTAAGTAGACCTCTATAGATGTAAAGAAGAGAGGTCCTACTGCTTAGTCATTTACTGATCTATATATTGTTGTCAAAATTGTGATACATGTCCAAGTCTTTGATGTGTACGGCCGTATATATATCTCATTTAGACAGCCTGTTCTTTAAGATTTTGTTTATGTGTCACAAAATAATTTATATCTATGTATAAACCATTAAATAGAAAAACAAAAACAGCAAAGAAAAATGATAAAATAATGTTTTGAAGAAATTACAAGCCTTCCTCTTCTTTATAGCATCCTTCTCTACAATATTTCTGATTAATTTCTATGATAAAGTAATATAGGTCTAGTCAGAGGTAACCCCTTTGTTTAGTTTATTTCTTCTCCCCCCTCTGGACCTGAAATTATACTGGGAGAACTCTTCTTCTTGTAAGGCTGCCTTTTACTGCCATCCTAATCTGGTGGACGATGCCTGCTAGGCACCGCCACCATTTTGGGCTCCCTGGGCCGTCCATCAGGCAATCGGGATGATTGCTGCCGGCGGACTGTCTTTACGACCGCTGCGGACGCATTCCTGTTCCCACCGCCATCCTAATCTGGCGATGGAAAATATCCATTCGATGGCGAAAGGACCTCCACCACGGTCCTTCCGCCATCATAATCAGCCCCTAAATTTGAGTCTCGGTCTAGGCTGAGCAGACTGTGATTTTAGGCAAATCACTTAATTTTCCCCTGCCTATCAAAGAAATGAATGTGTCCTTGTGTAACATAACTGGTGCTCATGTAAAGTGCCCCAATACCTTGGGGTCGAGTTTGCGCTCTAGAAAACGGCAACAACAAAATTGTGGTGAAACAACATTCGTTTCTTTTTGCCTGTCTCCTTTGCTCCTATGAGGACATGGAAGTTACCTCCCCTCCTTTCACGAGTCCCTGAGTATATTTTAAAGAGTTTAAAGTTCAGAGATTCCACGTTTAAACGCAGAACATTGTCATTCTAAGGAAGTGCCACTTGACTGTCAGTTTCATTACAAATGACAGGCCCCGCAGGCGAGCTGAGTAGTTTGTTTTTATGTTCTTGCGTTTTCTATTTATGGCCTGGAACGATCGCCGTAACCAAAAGAAAGCTCATAAACTTTACTGGCTTCACCCTGTAAGCCCTGTGCAAGGCTCGAAAGATGAAAATGTCTCATTAACTCAATGCACGCAAAGAAAAACATTTAGCTCCCTGGTTTGTAAACTTCGAAGCATGCCTCCCTTTCTTCTCCGTCTTCTGAATGTCTTCCAATTCCACGCTCACTCAGAAATGCCAGTGGTTTAGCACTTGGACTGCGCCCATGAAAATCCTTGACCTTTCCTGGAATGCGTCAGAGCTTCAAGTTTCCGGTCCGTGGCCAGAAGGCTTTGGAGGGGAGCCACGACTGAGTGTGAGAAGCAGGAGGGTACAGAGCGTGTCTGCTAACCCTCGAGGGCTCTTGAAGACCGTGATGTTAGGCCCCAAATTATATTAACTTGTCTTCATGGGATTGGGAACATGGAAATGTAAGGATAAGCAAGAAGAAAGTTGGAGACAATAACATTTCTGCAACTACCATTACTAATATTTGTAATATTAATTAGTTGTTTTTAGTTCAATATGGCACTACTCCTCCTTCTAAGCACTATCAGAACATTGGAATGTTGAGAGCTCCACTGAAGAAAATGGATTGGCTTAGGGCCAGTTATGGCTGGTGTAGACCTGCTCCAATATGTCCCTGGGGACAGGGTGTAAGCGACATGCAGTGCAGCAATACATCAGGAGGTTAGGCTCTCGGATAGCATACCCCCAAGAAACCCATACAGCCGGGGGCAAAGAGGTGACAACACAAAAATGCTATAGGGGCCAATGCTACGGCACTGCATATTCTGGTTTTGCTCGAGGGACCCTCATATAGGTCAGACCAGAAATAGATCCAGAGGGGCTATACGTCCTGGTGAAGGGACAATTCGATGACAAGCCCCTTCTGCTTCAGAGTATCTACTCACCGAATGTGGTGCAATCAGCCTTCATAGGGTGCCTTTCGTTCGGTTGTTCGCACTAGATGGGCACACATCCCCTGGGTCATTGGGGTAGACCACGCTTCCGCCCTAAACCCGCAGTTGAACCAGTCATACCCCTCTTTACCAACCTTCCCTGTTGTGGCTGTCACTACCTGCCTTTCTCAATAGCTAGTACACTGGTCCCTATTCGATAGCTGGCTTGCACTTTTAACTTTGTATCACTTATTGTCAATGCTTGGGATGGACTATAACATTATAACATTTTCAGTAAAATCTTTGCGGTCCGCCTATTTGAACCCATGCCACGGCTGGTCCATCTGGACCAGAATGTCTTCCTCCCGGGTAGATCCACCACTCTTAAGATCTGTAGGCTACACAGGGTAATGGAGCTAGCCCCCGTCCAATGGCCTCATGCAGCCTGCATAGTGTTAGGCTAGGAGAATTCATTCAACACATTGAACTGGGGATACCTGTTCTCGACCCAGACATCCATGGGCATAATTGGCAGGCTCCAAAGGCTTATTGTATGGCGTTTTAGATTCCGAATGCATTTTCACGATTCATTAACTTATATAGGTACAATTCATGTTGCCCTTATATAGGCATAGATATCAATCCCTTATTTAGGCATAGACCATGCAACCCAAATACAGGAATGGCTACTTCCATCCGTTCACCAAACGTCACAACGATTTCTTGAAAAACCAGCTTAAGCATTTAGGGACTTCCCCCTGCTTGAATATTGATTTCTCCAAGAGCTCAGTTAGTTTTACAATAAACATCTATTCCTTAGGGGTTCATTCATGACGTTCATATGCCTGACTTTACGTCAATGCTGGCATTCCTAAACATCTTCAAAGTATAAATATACCTTCACTTGGTACCGCAAAGCACGGAGGTTCGGAGCAGTTCGACAACCTACTTGCCCGACGCAGCTTGCTATAGCAAGTGCCGAAGGAAGCCGACTCTGAAGCTGATGCACTGATCAGGAAGCTGCCCTCCTCTGCTGAGAAATCCAGCTCTAGTGTTTCTGACTACCCTTGCCGGGTTTTGGGAAATCGAGTCCCGAGACAGAGATACCAGACCTCCTTCATTCTAAGGTATGGGGCTGATTAGAACTTAGAGAAACCTTTGGTAGATTCTTGGCAAAAACTAAACCTATGCTAAAGACCATACTTACTTCTTCCCTCATACTAGACCTAGGTTAGGTACATTGGGGTAGGCATATTTTAGAAGCACCAGTTGAGTATTTTAGCCTGTGTTATTTATGTGTGTATTTTTATATGGCTTAGAATCCATACAATGCTATTACAGTATTATTTTATAATACTATTCTCACTGTGTGCATTATACTTTGCATTCTGTCTAACGATTGTAGCAGTTCACCTCTCTTGCATGCGAAAGAAGACTGTTCAGTAAACTTTTTATTGAAAACGCCCGTCTCACTATTTCTCTGCAAACTCTGTAGAAATGAAGCATGCACGATTGACTGAGTGAAAGTCTTATCTATTGTTTCCACGATTTTGAAGATAGTCATTCCAGTCCTAGGGAAACAAAGTTGTCATGTTTATGCGGTTGTCAGAAACTAATCCCTTCTTTTGAATTCGAGAAAGTTTCTAGTGACCTCTGAGCTAGCTTTCACTCACAATTAAGTTTAGTATATTCGATAGAGACCTACTGACCTAAGTCCTACGTCATATCTATAGGATATATTATTCCAATGCGCAGAGCCTATTGGGAATATAGGAACTACACTAAATTGCGCCCAACGTTTGGTAAGGCACTAATTTAACGCTAGATACTAAAGTTACTCAGTCGTGCTTTTCTCAGAAACCCCTTTTTCTGTAATACTCCAATATACGTCTGGAATGGGTAAAGGGATAATATCCGCCATAGCTGAGTAGGATGAAAATCCTATGTATTCGCTTTTTGGTTTGTTCAACGTTGATTGATACAGTGTTCCAAAATATTGTGCACCTTATCTTTGTTTCCTTGAAACTTGCTCTGCAAACTTCCAGTCAATGTCGACTAACGGCAACAGCACAGAGAACGGTGGAGCTGCGGCTGATCCAGCAGCTTTTTACACAACAGGTTTTAATGAAACCGAAGATGATGCTATAATCATTCCTCCAAATTTAGGGAGAGCCATCACTATAAAACTTATAAAAAATGACCTATCAGCAAGAGGTGGTATGGCCGTTTTTGTGATAGAGGCACATGATTATCACCAGACAGAGGTATTCTATTCTTGGATATTCTTCCCTGAAGCGAATCCAGTAACAAATGTGTTTCACTCTACAAAGAAGATGAACCACCAGCGGAATACATTCCTTTCGCGCATATAGAAATTCCACTAACATACCAGGAGCATGCACTCTGGTTTAAAGGCGCCCTAACACATATAAATCACATTACCAGGCTCGGTCCACTAGGTAGACCGGGAGCAACTTGGCTAGCTTTAGCCAACTACAGACCTGACCAAGACATTGAATCAATTTCAGATGAACAATTAATTAATAATATACAAAGATTAGTAGAATTACACAGTTAAAGGTCTTTACTAAAAACACTCCTACTCCTATTAAAAAGAAGTGGGAAAATACTAAACAAACTTCTAAAGAAAAGCGTTCTCAATCCCGAGGTAGATCTCCTCAAAAGGAGCCCTCTGAAAGGAGGTATAACCTCAGGAATAGGGATAATTTGAGAAAACCTGATAGATATCAAGATACTGATACACGCTCCTCTCGTACCTTTCAGAAATCCGAAAGAAGAGAACGGTCAGAAAACAAGGAAGAACACGTGAAGTCCAAAGATGATCAGTACGTTCAGAAGAACAAGAAACCTCAATTCACCAAAAAGAAGGTAGCAGGTCTAAAAAATCAGACATGCAGAGGATCTTGAGGACACAACTCAAGAACGGGGAATGGGCTCAGACAATGTTGGACAGCGCAGCAGAAGTCACAATAGTTCGCAAGAACTCGATGGATCATCTGAAGACAGTGGACTTGAATGAATTTATTCAAGTTGAAACTGCAGATACCAGGGGTCGTTCTCCACATAAGTTATATGAAGGAACACTCTGGATGGAGGGAGACATACCAAGAAAGATAAGAGCACCTTTTTGGGAGCGACTGTCTAAGGGTTATAACATTCTTCTAGCTGAACAGGACTGGCCACCTGACTTTGTCAGGGAGTTCCCACATGGTGAAGACATAATCAATCCAGCCTTCTCCAATCACATTCCAATTCATTTAAAATATACTTATGCCAGGAAATGGGCAGTGGTCCAAGCTCCTGCATTATATAAAAATCCTGTAGGATGGGATGAGGATTCTCCTCGCAATAAAATCCAGTAAAAAAATCAACCAACTGCACAAAGGCAGTGCCCAGTTAAGCAAGAAGCTATAAAACAGGTCAGGGAGATATTAGATCAACTTGAATACCAAGGGGTGATTGAAACATGCACATCGTCAATGAACAATCCTTTGTTTCCTGTCTCCAAACCAGACAATACGTATCGTCTAGTATTGGATTACAGACATCTAAACTCTTGTTGCAAAACTTTTGCAGTACAAAATGCACACAGTGCAGCATTAATGAATAACATTGTGTGTAAAAAGTATAAAACCACATTAGATATTTCTAACTTTTTTTTCTGTCAGAACATTGCACCAGAAAGTAGGTATTTGACCGCTTTCTCAATTATGGGGACACAGCGTCACTTCTGTAATCTCCCTCAGGGATTCTACAGGGTCTGGGGTTATTTTCAGTGAGAGTAACAGAGTTACTACAAACGTATGATGACGAAGCCTTGTCATATGTCAATGACATCTATGTGACAGATGATGACTTGGATAGGCACTTGAATAGGGTGAATAATACAATTATATTGGGATTCGCCTCTGAAGGGTACAAATTCAATTTTAAAAAATCTAGAATTGCCCATTTAAACGTCCTCTTTCTATGATATGAACTTTCAAGTGAAGACAAAAGCCTGGCAGCAAACTTTCTAGAGAAATGTGCGCTGCTCCAACCTCCAAAAACACTGAAAAACTTACAGTTGATTCAAGGTTTCCTGAATTTCAGAAGAACATACATTCTAAACTACGCAGAAAGGGTTAAACCTCTCTACAAATAAATCAAAACTGATTTCAAAACCGTAAATTGGACACAAAAACTCACAGAAATTTTGCGTTTATTGCAAACAGACATGTTAGCAACAAAACATTTGCAAACGCGTAAACGTACGCAACTTAGTGATCTAAATCATTCCAGGACGATGCAGATTCACGTACTTAACTTTTAACGAAGGTGAAAAAGTACCAATAGCTTATAAATCACATTTATACACACAAGCAGAAATGAAATTCACTTCAACAGAAAAAATTCTGACAGCGGTCCAAACTGCAGTAGCAAAAGAGAGAGCCCTCGCTCAGGGTAAAAAAACTATGGCCCTGCCTTAGAGGCAGTAATAAAAGCGAGCATTCCAAATGCGAAAGCTTTACATCCAAGATGGATGCAATGGGTTAATTCTCTTGCTGCAACAGACGTTAAATAAGTTTTTGATCCATATTTGAAAACACAAGCATTTCTACAATAAGAACAAGAATGTCCTCTGCCTACTGAAATATGTCGCTTGATCAGTATGCATATATAATTTATACTGATGGATCAGCTCAACCCGGAGGTAAACAAGCCTATAGTGCGGTGTGCGTGATCGTTAAAGGTCGTTGGAGCGATGGCAAATTCAGACCAATGGTCACTAAAACACAATCTCTAGGAGATTGTACAGCTCAGTGAGCTGAACTACAAGCATTCAAGATGGCGCTTGAGAATACGGACCGCGAATTCCCCTAACTCATAGTGTGCAAGTCATATTATTGTGTTCAATCTTATAATGAATGCTTGCAGAACTAGATTCAAAATGGTTACAAGATGCAAAAGGTGGCACGATGAAGCATAAAATGCTTTGGGAACAAGTAGTTCAGTTTCGACAAGGAATACAAAACACTCATGTGATACATACGCTGAGTCAACAACGTAATGGTGTTCACGTTGCAGGCAATTCATTGGCTGATGAAGCAGCGAAGGCAGCTGTGCAAACCGCTTCCGTAGCTGCAATCACTCGTTCAAAAACTAAAATAGATGGTGAAATAATGCTAGCTGTCAATGCCACAAGCAAAGGCAGCGGTGCAGCGTTACCTAGTAAGTTTCCACTCAAATACTCAAATAATTGCTGCAAACTCCTTTCCTTTTGCTCGAATCCCTGGAGTGGAGTATAGGTTAATTCCAAACAGGAGACCTAGAGTACCTTTGATATACGAAGCACATTTGGGAGAGTGTCTGATACATCAGGGGATCTCTAAGACTATACTAAACTTAAAAGAGATGTACTGGAGGCCAGGAATAAATGCACACATTCACATATTTGTAATTAACTGCAAAGACTGCAATAGAGATCGCAGCACAGAACTCCACCAGATTCCTGACTATAGCATAGCCAGCCCAGTACAGACACCTTTGTTAGACAGCATTAGACTTTCTACACGCAGACGTCCCTGTGGACAAATGCGGTCCCAAAAATATTAAGACAAGGTTCATTTGGATGTGGCTCAGTGCTCGGCTGACGCTCGAACTGTTATTAAAGATTTGCGAGTCTTTATCGGCACATATGCAGTCAGCACGCTACATTCTGACAAGGGTCCTGCATTTAGCTCTCGAGCTTACAAGGAGACCATGGCCAAATTGGGCGTTGCATTGCAGTACTCTAGTCCATTCCATCCTGAGGGAAATTCGGTAGTGGAGAGAAAAAAACAGGACATAAAGTAATCTATAACAGCTAGGGTATTAGGCTCGGGTGACTGGTGGGTCAAACATCTAATATGTGTCCAACGTGGTCTTAACAATCTGCCAAGAAGTTCTCTAGGGGGTATCACTCCATATGAAGTCCTCTTTGGGACCAGAATGATAGTAGCAGACCTCGATTGTCAGACTTCAGTGGTAGACCAAAATCCCTTTGATATCAAAGACCGTTTGGCTGTTTTACAGGACTTAAATGAAATAAGAATGGAACAAAGTAACGTGTTCCTGAAGCAAACCACCACTGAAGAGAAACCAACCATCCCAGCAAGGCCTGTCTGGATTCCTAAGCTTGGGGGTCTAGTCAGAGAGAAGATCGCGGACAAGAAGGAATTTGTGCCTTCCTACAGACAACCAGTACCTGTTGTAGCAATCCACGTATCAAGAACAGTATTACTGCTGCCCCTTGCTGATAAAAAGGAGAACAGGTTCGTGTCCATCGACCTGGTCAAACCACATCATGTGGTCGATACAAAGCAGTAGGCCAAGAGGACTCCGCCAGTGTAGCAGACGCCCAGCTCTGGCTACTATCCAAGAGGTTCAAACTGAGAGACTCATCACCTTTGAAGAATCTGCAGTGCGAAATGAAGGTCTATGGAAAAAAGCTATGGAACTTGTACCTCTTGAGACCCAAATAACAGTTCGTCAAGAAACACCTGTCTACAACGAAGTAGCATCAGACTACACAAATGTATCAAGTGATCAAGTAGTTCCAGCGATTTCAACGAATCCTGATGCAATCCCAACAATTAACAGAACTACCTCTGGCTATTTCATTAACTTTGATACGTTTTCTGAGAATCTCAGCGAACCTGAAACGACGTCAGTAAGAAGAACTTTGAAAGAACAAGCGACAAACCTTTTTCATCACTTGGAAAAGACTTATTTGGTTTCAACATGGATTGAACTTTGGATTGTGTTGGGTGTGCTTTTTTTCTTTGGTTGACTCTGGTAATAACTTTGAGAATGCTGATAAATGGAAGATATGTTTAAAAGGATATTGCAAGTAAGAACATCAACTTACTACTCAAGTCACACAAATCATCTCATCGTGAAAAAAGAAACTTTTCATCAGTAAACATCACAGCCCTTCCTATACCAGGTGTTATAGCTTGGGACAGAACTGATTATGACATTTTTGGCCCTGCGGAGCTGTTGAAGATTCTACACCAGTTGAAGATTTCCTTGAATGACTTTGTTTCATCTAGTAGCTTTTCTGATGATTGGGACTTCGAGACTGTTAATAATATGATGTCAGACTTAGAAATGTCTGCTGTATTTACAAACCATGAATACTTAGAAGGTTCATCATGCTATGAACAAATGTATTGTTATAATCACTATGGTCATCATTTCTTGCACAAATCTGCAAACCCTAGAAATGTATTGATGTATAACCAATGGGAACATTGTCCTACGCCACCAAGGGGTAGCTCAAAAACATTTTTGGGAAAATGTTCATACTTTTCAGGGTTCCAATCCAGAATCATTTTACTTTAAAAATGTTAATAAGTCAGGAATGAAAAGTATGTTGACAAATACCAAGCACATTTATTCTGCAGCCTTTTATGCTCAGCTGTCTTCACTAGGTTTCGACTTTTGGAAAGACAACATTGAGACAAAAACTGTCTGGGGTACATAAGGTTGGCCAGTGCAGGGGATAGAAGCTTTATTTAGAGTCTGCATCATCCCAGAGCAAATTATGTTTTTGAATGACACTGTCCAGCAGACATCTTGCCTTGGGTTAGCAATGATAAAAGACTTAAACAATCCATCCATACCCACACCTACACCTGCTAGTGATAACACTTCAGAGGGGGAGGCCGACGTACATACTATTTTGCATCACAACAGAACAGATCCAGATTGGAAAAAATGGTTAATCTGGCCCACAGACACAAACAACTGTCAAGCTAGATTCCTGAATAAAACACGGGGTTCACATTCACTAGGCCAGATCCAAGATATGTTCACAGACATCATCCAGGAATAGTAACAACATACAGTGTAGGGAAACTGTGCCTTGAATGGTTACATAGATCTACACTCAATGATGTAAAATAACACTTCTTATCTTTACTTAAAGATGTTGCTGATCTAAGGGAAATCTTTTTGGGACAAAGAAAACCGCGTCATAAACATTTTATAAATGCCGGTATCTATGCTGCTTATAATGAAGCTTGAAAGATTACGCAAGCAGAGACTGCAGAAAGAATACGAGAAATTGATCGTATTAATTTATAGAAAACTCTCTCTGTAGTTGACAATGGGTTAACGACTCTGTAATCTAGGATATATTCTTTTGACAGCATAGTATCCTCTGCCATAGACATCATGGAACAGGACTTGGTCATGTTGCGACATGGTCAGTCGCAATTACGTTCTATCATGCTATTAGGCTGGACGTCACAAAACCTACATTCAGGCTATGTGCCTTGGTGTTTAATCAATATTACAACACTGCTTTCAGAATTCAATCTCACTGATAAACAGATCAAACTGGTACAGAGGGGAGAAGACTATACGGCGCTGAGCATTGAAAAACTGGAAAGATTGCCATTTACTGTCGCTGAAAAAACAGCCACAGAATGGATTATACATGGAACAATCACTCTGTCTGTTATAATTTTCCATTTTCAATATTGCCTAAAACACATACCAGCAGGCACATATGAAAGGTTGGGTAAAGAATACATCAAGACATCCTGGGAATAACCGTAAACTAAAACACATATTTATAAAAGAGGGTCCTGGGGAAAAATTTTTACGGTCTCCAATCCCCAACTACCATCCAAGACAACAAAAGAGGAGACTACAGGTCAAGCCGTACAGAGACAGACAGCTAAGACAGAAAACAGTGGAAACTAAGAGCAATACAAATTCAGCCTCACTGTATCGAGATGAATCCCATCAGCCCACCACACTGGCGGAGCATCGTCATCTGGGACTGGTCAGAAGAACACAGTACAGTCCTCCCCTGACTAGGGGGAACTCAACTGCACCTGATTCAAGACTGAAGATCGGCCCAACCAAAGTGTGATCTCAGTAAGTGGTGCTGATGATTTGCAGTGCAAAAGAAAAATGTGAGAATTAAAAATGACTACTGGAACACAGAAAGAACATTTAATGAAGGTTATCCTAGTGTCAAGATTAAAAACGTGAACTGATAGTTTGAAAAAATAACTATCTTATAGCAATAGAATAGAGGTCAACATGTTTCAGCCATATAGGTGACAATAACCCGGCTTTCGTCAGGACCAGAGATGATATACTCTACTGCAAAGATACTACAAAAATTATGTGAATAACAAAAAACATTAATTCGGTCAGAAACGTATATAATCGTAGTTGCGATACACCCTACCAGAACCTAATAAGCACAGATGCGCAGAGGTTTCCGATTCACTGGAGGTGTAGTTTCTTTCCTACAATAACAAATATTGGATTAATTAGTGTTATACTCTAGTGCACTGTGATCATCCAAAACTCTGTCTCATTATGTTACTGCCGTGAAAAAATCACGACAGGAATATATGCCCAATCAGTGGCTAAGCATCAAATATGCTAAAAAAAACTACACAGAATCAAAGAGTTGAAAGCACAGACCTTCCTGTACAAAAGAACAAACTGAAGGAGCCTATTGAGTTGCCTCAGATCAAAAAGTGCCCGATGTTAAATTGAAAAAACAGTTTCATATATGTAATTGGGTCCTGGTCATGCAATCCCCACTTATGAGAAACTAAAAGGTATATGGCAGTACTAAAAGAGCCAACAAACTTATAAAGAAGACGCATGGACTCACCTGTCTGTAGGTACCCCATGAGTAGACCAAGCTGAAGGGGAGGTACCTGACTGGCCAGTAGAATCTCCATAAATAGCCCCTCTAATTGGACAACGAGCGTCGCCTGGCACAATGACGCGCAACCACACACATAGTGCGCTTGCGCCTGTGCATAAACCAGGAAATACTGCTTTTCTTTATAGCGCATGCCTAAAGCATATAACGCTATGGTGGAGTCATGGGAATTGTAGTTGACAGAGCGCGTCATCTGGCGTGATGACGCGCAACCATGCACATAGCGCACATGCGCTGGTGCATAAACCAGGAAATACTGCTTCTCTTTATTGCGCATGCTGAAAGCATATCACGCTATGATGGAATCATGGGAAATGTAGTTATCACAGCAAAACCCGTCCAGAATCACTCAAAAATCGCGCCAGACAAAATGTGAGTATGCGTGCATGTTGGAACCCTGCTCTCCACCACTGCGCATGCTCGAGTCAGAAATACCGCGCCGGCATGATAATGAACCCAAATCCCCCAGCTACCAGAGTATTACATAGTGGAGACCCTTTTGTAACTTGTTAACCCCAACCTGCGCATGTGCTAATATCACACAAAAGACGCTTTCCAAAATCATGGAAAGCAATTGTAGATTGTTAACCGTGATGTAAACTCACACAAAACAACCAAAAAAGCACTGGTTGTAAACGCCAAATATCTCTAAAACGGCAAATAAACCATACCAGCGATAATACATAAAAGTGGAAGAATTATTTATTAGGGCAGACGCATGCATAATGAATGATAATTGTAAGATGCATGCGTTATCAGTGGTCCTCCCACACCTGATATGCTGATATGAAGAAACAACTGTAAAATCAAGGTAACAACAGCCTATAATGACTGGAATGAGTTGATAAGTGCACCCAACAGATTCCTTAAAAATTATGAAATACTTTAGATACCACTGTCAGAATTACAGTACCATAAGGTCATAGAAGGGGAATTGCGTAAAGTATATAACAAATCATAGACAGACAGTGTGTCATAATACAAGGTATCCTACTCGATGGAAGCAAAGCCCCATCCGCCCGACATGAGAGAGTCATGAAAGCCAGACGGTGGTACTTATATTGTGAACAAAAAAGACACAGTGAATATCCAAATGCTCAATATAGTTGTGGCTTCATATACTGTAGTGATAAATATTACTGAAGTCTCCTTAGAAATATGGAGACATCAAATACCGGAGTCAGATATTCTACTTGTGTTCTTAAAGACTAACAGATCACTCATAGAGAGACCCATGGGATCTCATCATTGAGACACTATCATATTTTAGTCTATAAATGCATTTTTGTTCCTTGACAAAAAGAAATCTCGAGATATCACTGATATGCGAAGGAACAAACACACGTTCAAGCTCTAGCCACTGCATGTCTTCAGCCTTATGTTTGAGAGTGAGGAAATGGTTAGTGAGACATGTCGACTGTTTGTTACATCGAATGGTACTCTTGTGTTTGCTGATTCTCAGCTTGATCTTATGTGTAGTGTAACCAATATATCTGAGTGAACATGGACAGGTAATCATATAAATAACTCTGTCAGAGTTGCAATTGGTTTGTGTTTTCAAAATTTCGTCTGGCGCGATTTTTTGAGTGATTCCGGACGGGTTTCGCTGTGAAATTTCCACAGCTATTATTTGTCTATCCATTTTGATATTGACTTCTTACTGTAAAAGGATTGATAGTGTTTTTCTTTTGGTTTAAACCTGTTTTGCAGTAGTTCCAGTTTATTACTGGTTCATTGTGTGAAAGCAGACACCAGGAAAGGCTCATAGAACTTTAAAACATGTTTAATGCAAATAGGAGAGTGAGCATCAAAAAATATTCCCAGCAAGATTCGCAATTTCAACAGACCAGAGCTTTGCCATCTGGTCAGTTGGAGCATGTAAAACAAAATTCTGTATTTTTTCAGCTTACTTGTATGCAATTTCTTCTCAATGCTGTAAGCGGAGAACAGAACATATGATTAAATTGAAACTGAAGAGAGATGCTAACAAGCAGGTTCTTCTTGTGGGGAAATTGAGAGAAGGCCTTGAAATAAGGATACAGTAAACTATGGTAAAAATTGTCTTCACTAAACCTGCAATTCTCACTTCATTATACCATTTTCAGAATGAGGCTACACTTGAACAGTCAGGCTAAATGTGCAGTGCACAGAATTACAAGATGCCAGCGCATTTACAATTCCTGTGAATGTGCAATAATGCTAAGACTCTAATGGATTCACACGAGTTGTTAGAATTGGCTGTGCATACATAAAATTGCCTCCTCGTTTGTTGAGAACCTCCGTTATAATGCAGCCTTTACTGACTGCAGGAGGCTGTGATAGGTATCTCATTATGAGACTTCATGCATATCTGTGCACACTGTGGCTTTCTAGCCTGGAGTGATTACAGTTGGGCAAGGAGAGGGTTCAGCATGTAGCATTCCAAGGAATTTAGCCATGCTCTCACAGAGTGTTCCTATATCGGAGTGTTCCGGTATAGATTCTTCCTATTTGATGCTAATATCTGGCTATCTAGCTGCCTTGGATTATCAACTTGGTATTAGCCCGGTTTTTGCTTCCCACGTTTCTGTTAAGGAAATACTTGCGCCCTCCCAGGAACAAATGAATGAAACTCACTAGACACAGAAAGTTGCTCAGTGAAATTCATTTATTGGTACGAATGCATCCTTGCTGATCAGCAAGGAAGAAGTCAGGTCTACTGCCTTAGGAGCTCTCAGACTGCTTCTTCTCAGAGTGACTGGTTTCTGGGTGTTATATATTTTAGTAATGCCATGTCAGCGGAACTAGAATAAGGCACAAAGCCAATTATGGCTAACAGGGATGTGCAAGATCTGCACCAGGCCAATTATAAACAGATAGATATGGGCAGACCAAGAAAGGCTGGCTCAGCCCTGTGTAAGCAAATTGCACAACCAGATAAGGAAACTATCATGAAGTCAGGACAAGCAAAGTGACCACTAAGGTGGTTCAGAATAGCTGTTAAAGCTTGTCCAGTCAAGGTCAGATAGGAAGCCCTTTGTAGCTCCAGATGTTAGTGTGATATATCTAAGCATGATATCTCTGAAGGGCATATATATATATATATATATATATATATATATATATATATATATATATATATATATATATATACATACATATACATATTACATATACATATACATATTCACTGAAAAAACCATAGGTTTCACACCAGTTATAGTTAGTTGGAAATTTTACCGACATAGCACCATTGAAATTCCCACGTTATAGTTAGTTGGACTCACTATAACTTGCGCGCCTTCAATGCACTGCTGATGACGTCACATATTACATCACTCATGACATGGTCAGTGACATCACTCATGACATCACTCATGACACCATCCAGTGAATGTGTGTCTTTCTGAAAAATAAATGTTTTATATATGTATTTGTAAAGGTCAATGGAAGAATAAATGTTTAAATACGTGTGTAAATGGATGTTTTTTAAATAAAATATTGATTGGTTAACTGGCTTATTAAGTGTATCTTAGTAAATACATATATTAGCGAGTAATTTTTAAATATTTAAATATATGTATCAGTGTTTCACTTTGTGTATAAGTGGCTGCATGGGCTGGTGACTGACTCACTGTTTGTATGTGTTTTGAAGACAGCATATGTGCAGGACTGTATGGGTGGATGAGTGTGTACATGTGTGTGTTAGTGAGTGAATGCCTGCCTCACTAGTGTCTTTATGAGTAACTACATATGCTTTAATGTAGTATATGTGAGTATTGATGTATATAAGTGAGTATATGTGAGAGTGAGAGATTGAAAGAGTTCCTGTTTAAATAAGTATGTGTTTCTATAAGTGATTGTTTAAGAGAGTAGGTATGTGTAAGTTTCCTTAGAAGTAATGTGCTAGTGTGTGTATAGTTGTATATGCAAATAAATGGATGTTCAATAGTTTATTTGCATGTGTGAGTATGTGTGTGAGTAACTTTTGGATGACTGTCGGTGTGTAACAGGATGTATATGTGTATCACTACATACATACTTACAGATACGTCAGTATTTCAGATGTATCTGTAAGCGCAAAAGTGATGCATTGCTGGAGTGCGTCATAAAAATGATGCAACTCCAGCATTGTATTGTATTGTATGTTGGATTTATATAGCGCTTATCACCCAGGGGTCTCTAAGCGCTTGCCTTGGGAACCCGTCCTGGCTTTTCCCTGTGAGATAGCCCCTACAGGGCATCCCCAAGGTGAAAGCCAGGCATCCCGCCGCGGGAGGCCGTTGTGGACATTAAGCAAGCTTAATGCCCAGAGTTGCATTGTGTGAACCCATGATTAGGTCAGGCACCGAAGCGAGAATTATCGAGTCCGTGGACATTTGAGCTCAAGACCCTGCCGCGTGGGGAATTGAACCCTGGTCCAAGGTCTGACCTCTGCTTCAGGGTCTGCCTGCTCTAACCAGTGAGCCACACTTCTCAATGCATCTTTTCTTACCCTTTCACACACCAGTTCCTTTTCTACATTTTCTTTGAATATCTACATTCCCCATGTTCACTCTCCTCATCTGTAAGCGCAAAAGTGATGCATAGCTGGAGTGCGTTACAAAAATGATGCAATTCCAGCAATGCATCCTTTCACATGGGGCCAGGCCCATGTGAAAGGGCCTGCATCAGTCTTATGCCTGATGTGAAACAGGCGCAAGATTTGGACGCAACAGCGTCATAAAAGTGACGCAGAGATATCTCATAGATTTCTCTGCGTCACCTCTATGACCCTTCCTTGCATCAATGCATCCCTTTTGCATACATTACACCTGACGTAGGTATATTGTGGCGCAGGGGTTTACAAAGTGACGCATCTACCTAGATGCGTCACTTTGTAAATGTGACTCAATAAGGTGCATTTTTAACAGCACTGGTGCGTCACAAAAAGTGACGTACCGGTGGCGTAAAAGTGACGCATGGCCTCATAAATGAGGCCTTCAGTGTTCTACTCATGCGTCATATTAAATATATGACGTATTATGTAGCAAGTATTTACAGATACGTCAGTATTTCAGATGTATCTGTAAGCGCAAAAGTGATGCATTGCTGGAGTGCGTCACAAAAATGATGCAAATCCAGCAATGCATCTTTTCTTACCCTTCCACACCCCTGTTCCTTTTCTACATTTTCTTTGAATATCTACATTCCCCATGTTCACTCTCCTTCTCCTTACTTTCCTTCCCAACACTCACCTTCTTTCAGTCCCCCTACTTCACTTCCTTTCTCCTCTCATACCTTTCTGTTCTTTCTTAATCATTTTCCTTTCCTTTATCAATGCACTCCACTTCACTTACTCTTTTTAATTTTTTTAAGAATATAGCTATTTGATGAGAATTAGAGGTAGTTCTGAAAAGAACTTTTTTTTTCATCTTTTTTCTTTTTTTAGAACAAAAACAAAAACAGGGAATGGAAACTGCTCAACAGGAGCAAAAAAAATAAAAAATTAGGGCTGGGAACGGCAGCGATGGTTATCCAATGATCGAACCGTGAGCAGAACACTTTGCTCCCCAAAGCAAAGTAGCTGATCACAGTATCTGCATTTAAGGACGCCTTTGTTAAATGCAGGCTGACTGTTCGGAACCAGCTCATTCACCAACAGTTCTATATAGTCACTCATACATATATTCACTCATCATATGTAGTGAAACACCTATACATCCGGTTACACACCGACAGTCATCCAAAAGTTACTCACACACATAATCACACATGCATATAAACTATTGATCATCCATTTATTTGCATATACAGCTATACACACACTACCACCTTACTTCTAAGGAAACTTACATATACTTACTCTCTTAAACAATCACTTATAGAAACACATACTTATTTAAACAAGAACTCTTTCAATCTCTCACTCTCACATATACTCACTTATATACATCAATACTCACATATACTAGATTAAAACATATGTAGTTACTGATAAAGACACTAGTGAGACAGTCATTCACTCACTAACACACACATGTACACACTAAGCCAGTTAACCAATCAATTAAAAAAAAAAACATCCATTAAGACACTTATTTAAACATTTATTCTTCCATCGACCTTTACATATACATGAATAAAACATATTTTTTTTTCAGAAAGACACACATTCACTGGATGGTGTCATCAGTGATGTCATGAGTGATGTCACTGACCATGTCATTAGTGATGTAATATGTGACGTCATCAGCAGTGCATTGCAGGTGCGCAAGTTATAGTGAGTCCAACTAACTATAACGTGGGAATTTCAATGGTTTTATGTCAGTAAAATTTCCAGCTAACTATAAATAACTGGTGTGAAACCTATGTTTTTTTCACTGAATTTAATAGGTTTTTTAAATGCTAATTCCTAACTATAACTGGTGTGAAACCTATTGTTTTTTCAGTGAATATATACCCAGATACTATACCCAGATGAACCTAACAAATGAAATATATCACTCAATTATGACTTAAAAAACCAAACAAATTGGGATAATGCATTATTATAAAATTTCCAACAGTGATTCTTTTGTTGTTGTAAATAATGCATGTTTTTTCTAAAAAGAAGTCTCCGTGTGATGTCTGTAAACACGGAGAACTTTCTTCCCTTTTCATGATTTCTGTCAGTATTTAAATGACGAGAAAAAAATGGTGGTCATGTGACCAAGGGCCCGTGAGCTCGAAACGCGTCGTTTGTTTATGCCCAAATAAACAACTTCTTCCAGTACCTGATGGTGTGGCTTGTCATCCTTTTCTCGATTGAGAGGACTTCGTGGATATATATATATATATATATATTTACCTACTGGCGTTCGCCAGTAGGTATATATAGTTAGGATTTTTTCCCTATGGCATTTCTGAAAATTCTATGTCTAATAACTTTGGCGTTTGTGGACGGAATCGGCTGAAATTTTCAGGAAAATGGCACATTTTGTTTCTGAGCAGCCCCTGAAAATTTGGTGGGGTTTCGTCAAGGGGGGGCTGAGAAAAAAGGGGGGTCCCAAAACGCGTTTTTTACATTGAGTTTTCCATAGGGCGGTTGGACTCACTTTTAGCTCGAACGGCTGAATGGATTTGCACGAAACTTGGCAAAATTGTAGGGACTGTTAGCCCGATGTGCCTTTGCTAGGTCTCAATATATGTGCTTCAGTGGATTTTGAGAAATTAACGTTCAAAACAAGATATATATCTGTAACAGCGCTCTGGGCAGCGATCCGGTCCGCTTACTTTTCGCGAAACTGAACTTTGCGCGCAGAAAGCTGATTGGCTCTCTGGTGTCTGTCAACATTCTAAACAGTCCGGAGCGGCCGCCATCTTGTCTCTCGGTAGGATCGAGAGAGAAGAAGAGGTGAAAAACGAAAGGGGAATTTAATGAAAGGGGGCAAGGTATCCCCCTCTTGACCCCCTAGGAATGTTGTTGGGGTTATTAAAGGGTCCCATGGGGAAAAGAAAAAAAAAATGATTTTTCACGGTAGAAGCGCTTCACGGGCCGCGAACTGGGCCGCAAACTGGTAGCGAAACGGGAATTCGCCATTTTGTGCTTCGTTAATTAAATTATTAGGTATAAGGGGGTGCGGGAGACGTATCCTAATCCCCTATGTTTCCTGAGGGTGGCTGAGGAGGCTGATATATGTTGATACATCTCTTCCAGCGGCTGTGCGTGAGCTTTTTTTTTTTTTGCTGCGTGACAGTCCGGAGCGGCCGCCATCTTGTCTCTCGGTAGGATCGAGAGAGAAGAAGAGGTGAAAAACGAAAGGGGAATTTAATGAAAGGGGGCAAGGTATCCCCCTCTTGACCCCCTAGGAATGTTGTTGGGGTTATTAAAGGGTCCCATGGGGAAAAGAAAAAAAAAATGATTTTTCACGGTAGAAGCGCTTCACGGGCCGCGAACTGGGCCGCAAACTGGTAGCGAAACGGGAATTCGCCATTTTGTGCTTCGTTTTAATTGTTTAGAGATAAAAATTATCGCCGCACATCGGCCACAATGCATGAGTATCGTTGAAAAGTCAGCGATATTCATGCATTATCCAGCAAATGCTCTTAGCCGTGTTATCCACCTTCCATTGGATAACATGGTTAAAAACTGCTCTGTGCGTGAGCTTTTTTTTTTTTTTTTTTTTTTTTGCTGCGTGACGTTTGTTAACGTTCGATTCGATGGAAATCAGGAAGTGTTGACCACCATTTTGTCACTGCGAGTAAATATTTTGTTATAAATGAATCCTTATTGAAAAACATTGTCTGCGCCATCTTGCCTTTTTGTCGAATGCCACAATTTTGTCGTGCACGGCAGCCATTTTAGATGCCTTGACCAGGCCCACTCTCTGCACGCCGCCGATCCTCAGCATGGCTTCCCACCCTCGCAAGCATCTCCCCCACGCACTGGTCATCCCCGCTCTCTCTCTCATGCATGGGCCATATACTTCCCCCCATCTGCGCTGCTCTTCTCTGAGAATCACACCCTGTGCCCTCCCGACACCTCTCTTTCACCCTATTCACTACCGCACCCTCTGACACTCCTCTTCCTCTGTGTCCGATTGTCCAGGCCGGACCTAGGCTATCACCTACCCCTGCGGATGTAGTTTATGGCCCCAGCTGTAGAGAATTAAGACATGCCAACCCTCCCGATTCAGGCGTGTGACTACTGATTTCAGTGCTAGTCTCCCGCCTCCCGATTTCTGCAAGCAAAAACTCGGGGGCATATTACGAACAACTAGCGATAATTTTTGTCTCTAACTTGTTTAGAGACAAAAATTATCGCCGCACATCGGCGATTTTTATCGCAGATAAACCTTGCTATTATCGCAGAAAAGTCAGCGATATTCACGTATTATCGAGCAAATGCTCTTAGCCATGTTATCCACCTCCCATTGGATAACATGGCTAAGAACTGCTCAGGGCAGGTGTTAGATTTTGGAGATATTCGCGCTTAGCGCGAATATCTCCAAAAGTTGGTAATAGGAGATAGCGATGTTAGGGACTGTTTCCAGTCGCTAACATCTTGGCACGCCCGCTTTGCATGTCATTAGTGATAAGTATCACTGACATGCAAAGCGGGGCCCAAGATGGTCGCTATCTCCTTTTAGCTGTCACTAACTGGTGTTAGCGACAGCTTGGTAATAGGGAGATATTTTTATCTCCGCTTTCTTGGCTTTTAAAGCCAAAAAAGCGGAGATAAACCCCCTTGATAATATGCCCCACGATTCCTTGGGGGTTTCAGCTGACAGGGCTTGGTATTGTGTTACATGGTAATTTTTCCAGGAAACGTCAGAGGGTCGATGCAGGGGTTCTAGAAGAGGTGATAAACCATTTAAGCCTCATGAACAAGCGCATGGTCTTTTAAAGATTTGTGAAGTACTCGGGGCGGCGGTGTGTGTGTGTCCTCTTTCAGGAGCGGGCGGGGGGGGGGGGGGCACTGCCAGCAACTTGCCAGGTCAGGTAGTGTTCAACACGTGCATCACCCTTTCTCTGCCTGCTATTGCGCTCCATGCTTCGGAAAGGTAAGAAAAAGAACGTGCATTTGAGTTTGAAATGTCCGATCCTGCAGCAGCACACTTCCAAAGCCCACACATGACAATAACCCGATTCAAGGCCCCATTCACCCGTTTTTAAAAAAATAGATAACACTCCAACAAAGTAAGATTATAAAACTTTATTAACTATTAACTATAACGAACGGAACAAAAACTAAAAACATTTAAACATTTTTCAACACAAAAAGCAACAATGGTTAGAAGCTGTCTTTTGTGCGAATAGTCCCAAGGCAGCACAACGTGCAGAGTTCTGGACGGCACCCAGGTGATGTCGCCTGGGTGCCGCACTGGTTTTGGGATCCTACAATGCAGCACAGAAAAACAGCGTGGGGCGTCCCGGGTGGTGCGGGGGGAGGCCTCGTCAGTAGCGGTCTGTTGTGCGAATAGTCCCAAGGCAGCAGAACGCGTTGAGATGTTGATGGGACTGTGTCCAGTGTCACATGGCTGACACAACATGTACGACAGGCACCCAGGTGATGTCCAGTAAACTGCCGCACTGGTTTTGGTATCCTACAATGCTGCTCCGAAAATTGGCGTGCGGCGGCCCGGGGGTGGGGGAGGCGGCGTGAACGGGCCTCCCCAGGTGGCGGCCATCTAGCTGAGTTGCGCTCGCTTTTGCGGCTACAGCGTCTCGCTCACCATGTTGTTGAGTTGCTTCCACTCTTGCAGTGCAGCGATAGGCGGCTGCCACATGGCTCTTAAAATGGCAGACGGCTCCTCGGTTTTGGGCCTGGTCCACTGAAATGGCCCTGGGACACCTTGGAACTCGGACGCTTGCCTGCTAGGGCTTGGGCTCCATTCTCGAAAAGCGTCCCCTCAGCCGTGAAGATTCTACAAAAGTCTTGGGGGCCCCCGACTCCCGCAGGCTTCCGGTGGGGAGCGGCTGCCATGATTGCTCGCGGAATGACCACGACGGAGCCACGAGATGGTGGTGCTCTCATGCTGACGCCAGCTTCAGTCTGAATGATCCAGAAACAAGGTGGGGCTTTCATCGTTTGGGAAAAAAAAATGTTCTAAACCAATGAAAAGTGTTATTTTTAGGTCATATGACCAAGCCTTCCATCTTTAGGAAACCAAAAGTAAAATGAACCAATGAAAAGTTTTATAAACAAGTCACATGACCTGTTATGCGGCATAGGGCTACAAAAAGCGTAGAAAATCCGTTGGCACGTGAGGCGGCGTCAGTAGCGGACCGATGTGCGAATAGCCCGAAGGCAGCACAACGCGCCGAGATCCGGATGGCACCGAGGTGGTGTCCAGTAAATTGCCGCACTGGTGTGGCCATCCTACAATGCTGCGCCGAAAGACGGCGTGTCCAGCTGAGTTGCGGTCACTGTTGCGGTACAGTGACTCGAACGCGCCGAGATCCGGATGGCACCGAGGTGGTGTCCAGCAAATTGCTGCACTGGTGTGGCCATCCTACAATGCTGCGCCGAAAGACGGCGTGTCCAGCTGAATTGCGGTCACTGTTGCGGTACAGTGACTCGAACGCGCCGAGATCCGGATGGCACCGAGGTGGTGTCCAGCAAATTGCCGCACTGGTGTGGCCATCCTACAATGCTGCGCCGAAAGACGGCGTGTCCAGCTGAGTTGCGGTCACTGTTGCGGTACAGTGAGTCGAACGCGCCGAGATCTGGATGGCCCCGATGTTGTGTCCAGCAAGTTGCCGCACTGGTGTGGCCATCCTACAATGCTGCGCCGAAAGTCGGCGTGGGGTGCCCCGTTGGCTTATGAGGTGATGTCAGTAGTGGACCGATGTGTGAATAGGTCGGAACCAGCACAAGGCGCCAAGATCCGAATGGCAAGTCCTGGATGTTGAGTGCCTCAGTTGAGAGTTCTGAGCAGTGCTTGTAAGACTATCTGAAGTTTATTATAAGAATCAGAGTAAGTTGAAGACTGTCTGAAGCTTATTTGCACCTTTTGCAGCTTCACTATTGCCCAAGGTGGTGTTCAGCAGGACTTTTTTCCTTTTCCTTTCTGCTTCTTTTCCTACAATCCGTTTCATCTGAAGACACGACCAGGTCCCTGAATGTGTGTAGGGGGACGCTATTGAGTGAATGAAAATGGCGGCTTGTCCAGCTGAATTGCGGTCAATGTTGCGGTACAGTGAGTCGAACGCGCCGAGATCCAGGACCGATGTGTGAATAGGTCGGAACCAGCACAAGGCGCCAAGATTCGAATGGCAAGTCCTGGATGTTGAGTGCCTCAGTTGAGATTTCTGAGCAGTGCTTGTAAGATTGTCTGAAGCTTATTTGCATCTGCTGCAGCTTCACTATTGCCCTTGTGTGGCCAAAGGTCGCACATGACATAGGCGGCCGGCTCCCGAGGTCCGGCGGAACTTTTTGCCTTTTCCTTTCTGCTTCTTTTCCTACAATCCGTTTCATCTGAAGACACGACCAGGTCCCTGAATGTGTGCAGGGGGACGCTATTGATTGAATGAAAATGGCGGCTTGACACAAAGCTGACTCAAGCGTTACTGTTGATGCTATACAGACAAAAATTGGTTTTCAGTTTGTACATTCTTCATGTTTTTTTTTTCCATCCAAGTCTGATTGAGAGTTTGTAGAAAAATGGCTTCAGATTTTCCACATACTACTCTTCAACATTCTTCCTAAATGTAACAATGTGAAACTCACTAGGAGAACGGCTGTTTCTGTTTCCTTTCAAAATGCTGCCAACAATATTTTCTGAATGGAAGACACCATCTTGTAGCATAAAGGGCCGAAAGGGGTTCTGGTCTGGCCGATGGTTGGTGGAGACATTTTGACTATATCTTGGACCTGCCCGGCCTCGCCCAAAATGGCGCCGGTATAAATGGGACTTGTAACTCCTTGCCCGCAAATGTATATCTAGAAAATGTTATTGTAAGTGGCCCTGTCCTATTTTAATTACAAAATGTATGTCCACCGATTCCGCAACTGTTAGACACCTTAGTTCTTGCAACCTAATGGCCCGCTCGTTACGTTCCTCTACAGTGTAAATGTCTCCTCATCATATACGATTTCAGTTTGCTCCGTGGCCGGCCCACGTGGTTATAGGCCCGTATTTGTATACTGACATTTTCACAATAAAGGTTTTTAAAACAAAACACGGTAGTAGTATTTACATTGGTAAAGTTTTTACTTTTAGTCACTGTTTTCGAATCAGTAAAAGGCAAGTGAAATAAAGCAGTCCAATTACATGACGGATAAAAGGTATAATATGTAGGAACGCAGTAAAGATAAATGGTCAAGGGCAGTTGTGTTTTTCATGTCTGCAACATAAAGTGATCGATAAGAATCTGATAATCAGGCGTATCAGCGACTAAGACAGCAGGCCGAATCTCTTTTACTCAACGGTTCCGTCATGGAAGGAAGAAACGCCCTTTTTCTCGAAAAAGGAATATATTTTACTTGCAAGACAGTTGTAAATTTTCCGGGAAAGTACATTAGCCTGGAATATTATAACATATGTTTGAAAAAAAAATATTGTTCGAAAACAATAAAAAGCGTAATTTTTAGGTCATATGACCAAGCTTTTCATCATTAAATTAACAAAAGTAAAATGAACCAATGAAAAGTTTTATTAACAAGTCACATGACCTGTTATACTTACGTTACGCGCTGCGCGCCGCGCCTCGGATCACTTCCGGGTGCGCTAACGCGGCGTGTCATATAACGCATTACGCGACAACGTAGGTCAAGAATATAGTCAAAATGTCTCCACCAACCAGCGTTCAGAACACAACCCCTTTCAGCAGTCCAAAAAGTTCTGTTAAATGACAACAGAGGGGACAGGCAACAAGAACCATCAGTCAAAGAGGGGAGGGCAAGTTCTTCTCTTCCGGGTCATGTTGGGGCGCTACCGGAACTGATCGAATTGGTAGTCTACAGTGTTTCTGGATGTTTCAGACTAAAGCTGGCGTCAGCATGAGACCACTACCATCTCGTAGCTCCGTCGTGGCCATTCCACGAGCAATCATGGCAGCCGCTCCCCACCAGAAGCCTGCGGGAGTCGGAGGCCCCCAAGACTTTTGTAGAATCTTCACGGCTGAGGGGACGCTTTTCGAGAATGGGACCCAAGCCCTATCAGGGAAGCGTCCGAGTTCCAAGGTGTCCCAGGGCCATTTTAGTGGACCAGGCCCAAAACCGAAGAGCCGGCCGCCATTTTGAGAGTCCTGTGGCAGCCGCCTGTCGCTGCACCGCAAGAGCGGGAGCAACTCAACTACATGATGAGCGAGACGCTGTAGTCGCAAGAGCGGGCGGTAAACAGCTGAATGGCGGAAGAGGCACAGTGTAGCAAAAGCGGGCGGAATGGCAACTAAAACGGTAAAGGGGCGCCCCACTACAGCTTGTCTTCAGGTGAAACGGATTGTGGGATAAGGTCCAGAATTGAAGAGTCATCAAAAGGCAAAAAGTTCCGCCGGACCCCGGGAGCCGGCCGCCTATGTCGGGGGCGATCTCAGGCTACACCAGTGCTATAAGACTTGGGGAGGGTGTCGGAGCCAAGCGTCTTCTCTGAGTCCATGGCCATCACACCGCCCAAGTTTTCTAATGCAGTCAGGTCCACAAACGACACTCACTTACTTTGAGAATAGTGAAGCTGCAGTAGGTGGAAATAAGCTTCAGACAGTGTTACAAGCGCTGCTCAGAACTCTGAACTATGGCACCCAACATCCAGAACTTATGCTATTTGAGAATGGCAGTGACATCGAAGCATCTCAGGGACCAAAACCATTAACGTACTTTCACGTATGAAAATCTTACTTGGGGAGGGGGCAGGAGCGAAGCGCCCCCTCCCAGTCAGCGCCACCACACCGTATGTTGAAAATTTGAAGCCATCGTTCTACAAAGTCAACCAAACTTGGATTGAAAAATCTAGAAAAATGTACAAACTGAAAACCAGTTTTGGTCTGCATAGCATCAGTAGCAACGCTTGAGTCAGCTTTGTGTCAAGCCGCCATTTTGATTCAACAAAGCACAGGCATTGAAAAAGGCTCAAATTCAGAACTCTAAACTATGGCACCCAACATCCAGGAGCTTGCCATCCGGATCTTGGAGCCTTGTGCTGCTTTCGATCTATTCACACATCGGTCCACTACTGATATCATCTTATAAACCAACGTTATGTAAATAGTTTTTTAATAAAATGTTTTACCCTGTTTCTTTGCTGGTGTGTTGTCTATATTTTTAATATTTGCATAGGGTTTGTCATTATTTTGTGCGGGATGGGTGATGGAGCCGAGCTGTCTTGCAGCCCTCATGGTGTGGAGCTCAGTTCATCTCACTATTTTCGTATTTCTCATGTATGGTTGTTCCTAATATTTCTATTTTAGCGAGGTCAAAAAGAGATCCAATTAGTGGCCTACTGATTTTGCTCGATTACTTTTATTTTTTTTACACGATTTTTCACTATCTGCAAAGACTAAACAGAGTATTGCGACTTTGTGCTTGTTTGTAAATAGAGAATGATCCAAAGAGAACCAATTCTAAAACAGTAAATGCTTGGACAACAATCAATCAAATGGAGAGACAAGCAGGCACGACGGATTAAAAAGGGGGGAAAGGCTTGCGTTAACTACCGTTCACTATCTGCAAAGAGAGAGTACTACTAAGACAAAAGAGGGGAGGGGGGGTGCAGCGTTCAAAGCACATCAGCGTGCATAAATACGAAAATGTTTTCATCTATCACGTACTTGACATTTTAAAGCTTTTCATATTTGCTATTAAAAAACCAATGAAATTCACAGAAAAAACCATAGGTTATAGTGGATATATAGTTAGGAATTTGCATTTACAAAACCTTGAAAATTCAATGAAAAAACCATTGGTTTTAGGCCATATATAGTTAGGGATTTGCATTTACAAAACCTTATTTTACTCGCATAAAACCATTGAAATTCCATATATAGTTATAAGCGCTAACTATATATCGCGCACCCGCAATCCACTGCTGATGATGTCACATATTACATCATTCATGACATGGTTAGTGACATCACTGATGACATCACTGATGACATCTCAAATGACATCACTGATGACATCACTGAAAACATCTCATTTGACATGACTGATAACATCACTGATGATATCATTCATGTGATAATACGATGAACCTCTTCAGACTCTAATATAACCTTAGATACAATCAGTGTAAACAGACACTCACAGACTGTCACTCATCCATGGAGTTACTTAGACACCTAGTCAGTCATGCAAAGAATCAATCACACCTCCATTTCCTCAACTATACAGTTATACAAAATTTACTTATTCAAACATATACTAACACATATTTACTCTATTATACAATACCTGATACAAGTTCACAATGATCCATACAGCCACTCACACATTCACTGGCTCTTATGCACAGTTATTTATATATGTCAACTCTCACATGTACTGTGTTTTACATATGTACTTACTTTGACATGTAGCACTGAGATATCCATTCACTCTCCAATGCACTCATGCACACAGTCAACCGCCCATACAGCTGTTTCCACATGCACTTTTGAAACCATACATCTAGTGAATCAACTGCTCACACATCTATGCACAGAGGCATACACCTCCCAGCCACCTACACACACACTCAGTATCCCATACAAATACTTGGGCAACCAATCAATAACCCATATAGTTACTCATATAGCTACTTATCAACACATGCAACAGTTCACAGAACAACAGACATAATGATGCACAAATTAAGACAGTTTAGTCACTAACCCATGCACTCAGTGAGACACATTTAATCACTCACTCATACAGTCAGTCATGCACCTACTAAATCCTTCATCCAGACACTTATATATCCACTCATTCTTCAATATGTAAGAGATATTTTAACTTTACAGAAACATACAGTCACTGCATGTTGTCATCAGTGATGTCATCAGTGATGTCATTTGAGATGTCATCAGTGATGTCACTAACCATGTCATGAATGATGTAATATGTGACATCATCAGCAGTGGATTGCGGGTGCGCGATATATAGTTAGCGCTTATAACTATATATGGAATTTCAATGGTTTTATGCGAGTAAAATAAGGTTTTGTAAATGCAAATCCCTAACTATATATGGCCTAAAACCAATGGTTTTTTCATTGAATTTTCAAGGTTTTGTAAATGCAAATTCCTAACTATATATCCACTATAACCTATGGTTTTTTCTGTGAATATATATATATATATATATATATATATATATATATATATATATATATATATATATATATATATATATATATATATATATATATATATATATATATATATATATATATATATATATGTGTGTGTGTATTACCTACTGGCGGTAACCAGTAGGTAGTTATAGTTAGAAACTAGTTTCCATAGGAAAAGCATTTTTTGATTTGCTAGTAACTCTGGAGTTGTTTGACGAATGTTTGCGAAATTCAGGTCAGCTCCTATTCTGAAAGTTTGGGAGTGATTCGTCAAGTGGGGGGATGAGAAAAAAGGGGTGCCCCAAAAATTGTTTTCTCCATGTTAATTTCCATAGGAAATTCTATTACAGGCTACAGCCTGAACTGCTGAAGGGATTTACACCAATTTTGGCAAAAGGGTAGAGCTTGGTTCAGAAAGCGACCTTGTTTTTAAATGGTGTAAATCCATTCAGTAGTTGTTGAGAAATTAAAAAAATACAAGTTTTGATAATTGGGACATCGGTGAGTTCATGCACCCTCCTGACCACGACCTTCACTGTGATTGGCTTGCACGACCACAAGCTTCACTGTGATTGGCTGCCAACACTCCAAGCCAGGAAGTGTTGGCAGCCATCTTGTGACTCGGTAGAACTGAGTCACAAGAAAAAAGATTTAAAAAGGAGAAAAGGGAGCAGGGTAGAAACACACTGACGCCCTAGGCCTGCTCAAGGGATTCCACAAGGACCACCAGGCCCAAAAATGTTTTTCTTTTTTAAACATCCGAATATGAGCTAGGTGCGTGAATCCGGACGAAAAAATAAAAATATGAAGCATGGACTCCCCCACTTCATTTAAATGAGCTCCCGGGTGGGCCAGGTTCCGGGGGTAATGGTATAATTATTTTGTGGGGGCCTGCGGGGCCTCCGCAGACCCAGAGACCGCCACCTCCCGGGGCTTGCTTTGTAATTATTGGGTGGCCTCCGATGCCCCCCAAGCCCCGGTGATCACCACCCCAGGGCTTTAATTAAATATGCAGAGGGGACCATCACCTCCCCGGCGCTTCGAAAATAGAGGGAGGGGGCCAGGCAGCCCCCCTCCCGGAGCCCTTGATGGCCCTGGGGACCACCACCCCCCAGGGCCGGCTCCTGCGATGTCCCGGGGAGCATATCCCACCAGACATTGTTGTTTGCTATGACAGGGTGGAAGCACGTCTCCCACTCTGTAATAGCAAACCCTGCTTTGCTTCATAGAAGGGAGAGGAGGAAAACCTGCTCACGCTTTAATGAAGCAAAGCAGGGTTGCTTTTGGGCAAGGAGAACTACATGTTAGCAGCTCCCATTGCCCAAAAGCAATGCCGGTTCGCGCAGGAGGCAGGGAGCCGGCAGGACCGTGGAAGAATTGGGGCCCCCCCACGGTCCCCAATGAAGAAGGCAGGCCCCGGGGAATAGGGTTCCTGGGGCCAGAAGTGGACAATGGAAAGGGGACCACGTGGCCACCCTTCCTAATGATTAATAAAAACATTCAAGAATTGGGCATGGCCCGGGGAATGGGGTCCTCGGGGTGAATATACATTAATGGAAGTGGACCATTTTATTTAAGAAAAGATTGGTGTGGTGATCCTAACGGGGTGCTAAGCACGGCCCCCTAGTGTGAACACGCTGGGTGCGCGGCTCTCAGCGCGACCCTCCTAGTGTGAACATGCTGGGTGCATGTCTCTCAGCGCGACCCCCTTAATATGAATGCACTGGGTGCGCAGCTCTCAGTGCGGCCCCCTAGTGTGAACGTGCTGGGGGAGCTGCTCTCAGCTCGGCACCTGAGTACTTCACAGGTCTTTAAAAGACCATTTACCTGTTAATGATGCTTTGTTCTGTTTCACCCTTCTTAGAGCCCCTGCATACGCTTACAGAATTCCGTAGATTCTATTCGCAGTATGTCAATGATCCAGCTGTGGGACTGGGAATATCTCGCAGGCAGCTTTCTGGACCTTTTATTACCGCTGCACCACGGACCCAGCAGCTCGCTTTAGGGGATCCAGTGGAAGAGACTCCGGGGATCCAAAAGTCAGAATTCTTTGATCCAGAGATCACCGACCTGGAAGGGTATCCACTGAATGAGAATGCAGTATACCACAATGAGAATTCCAAGCACCTGGACTCGGTTTTCCAGGCATCCGTGCAGTATTCCCGCCAGCCAGTGTCCCAGATTTTAGTGGGCGGGAACCCAGGGCACTAGAGCAAAGGCTGTGGAGATCCCGTAGCAAAGAAAGTGGGTGCCTCAGGTACCAGCGCGGTGCCTACTCATGCTCCGTGCATAGCGTTGGCTCTCCCAAGGCTTGGTTTGCAATCCTGATGCTCAGCCGGGGTTGCCGCTGGTTGGCAGTCAATTAGAGCCAAGGTTGTGCTCGGGGGTTGGGCTCCACCAACATATGTACTTATCCAATCACTCCGCCAATCCCCAAGCACTTATAAATTCACCATACACTCTCCTTGCAGTACTCTAATCATCCAGTCTCTGCCCATGTACTCATAGAATGACCCAGACAAAGTTACATAACCAAGGTCTTCCCTACTGCCAGAGGTGACATGGTTGCGTGTGCAGTCAACAGCACAATGTAATGTGGTAGGGCCCAGGGCCATCATACATACATAATGAACCCACTGACACAGCTAGATAGATAGTGGAAATGGCTACGGGCACATGAGCCCAGCCCCTTTTTATTACCAGGGTCGCATGTCCAGTGACGCCTGTGCTGGATGCGTGTGCGGTGCGTATAAGCCAGCCATCAGGGTATGGTTGGTGCTGGCAACAACTGCAACAGTGATTATCGGATCACACACAGAGTTTCAATCATAAAGATTCAGCGACTTGTGGTGCACTAGATCTTAAAACACACACAAAATATTTGATCATAAAGGGCCCATGACTTGTGGTGCACTGAGGTAGGGGCACCAGAGTTGAGCGTGCTCATGTTAAGAAACTGTTAATGACCCTTCGGGATATTCCTGCTGCCTGAGGTGACATTGTTGCGTCTGGTGTCTATAGCATGAAAGTCCATCATAAAGGGTCCATGAGTTGGGATGCACAGAGTTAGTGGCACCTGAAGTGCTCAGCATGTGCGCAGCCGGCGATGATGACGTGTCCTTGGAGGTCAGGATTTAATTGGATATGTGTGAGACTTGCTGACTGCAGTGTAGCCCGGAGGCAGCGTTCAGCAAAGGCCCACAATCATGTGGTGTTGACTTGTGGTGCACTGAGTAAGTGAAAACAGTGATGCTCAGCGTGTGCGCAGTCAGCAATGATACGTGGTTCGGTCGGGCAGCACTGGGAGCAATGTCTTTTGCTTACTGAATTCTGCCTCAGTGAGGCCACGTAGCGGTGACTTATGGTGCACTGAGTTAGTGAGATCAGAAGCATTCAGCGTGTGCGCAGCCAGCGATGATGCTTGGTGCGGGCGGGCCGCACTGGAGCAATGTCTGTTGCCTACTGGACTGTGTCATCTGCAATCGCTACTCGATCTGAATTGTGAGCCCTGCTGTCCGCAGTGTAGATGGAAGGCAGTACTCAGCACAGACATCGAGGAATGCTTTTTGTCACTTCCTCTTGACAAAATCTGAGGACATAGAGTACAATTCTCTCTGCAATTAATAAATCAAAACTGAATTTGAATTGTGAGGCCTGCTGACCGCAGTGTAGACATATGGAACAAAAGATGAAATTTGTATGGAATACATTGTCGAAATGTGTAGGTTTCTGGGACGTAATAGTTAGTTGACTACTTGACTTTGCAATTAATAAAGCAAGACTCAATTTTAATTGTGAGCCCTGATGACCGCAGCGTAGGCCGGAGGCAGTAGTCAGCAAGGGCCCACAGCCATGGTGTGTTGACTTGAGCTGCAAAGAGTTAGTGGTACCTGTGGCACCCAGCATGTGCGCAGCCAGTGATGATGCATGGTCCGGGCAGTCCACACTGGTAGCAATGTCTGTTGCCTACAGGACTGCATCATCTGCAATCGTGACTCTACCTGAATTGTCAGCCCTGCTGACGGCAGTGTAGGCCGGAGGCAGCGGTCAGCTAGGGCCCACAGGCACGTGAGGTTGAGTTGAGCTACACAGTTAGTGGCACCAGAAGCATTCAGCGTGTGCGCAGCCTGCGATGATGAGTGGTCCGGGTGCCCCACACTGGTAGCAATGTATTTTGCCTAATGAATTCTGCCTTAATAAGGCTACGTGGCGATGACTTTTGGTGCACTGAGTTAGTGGCACCTGAAGCACACAGTGTGTGGTCAGCCAGCGATGATGGGTGGTCCGGGCAGGCCGCACTGGGAGCAATGTCTGGGGCCTACTGGACTGCGTCATCTGCAATCGCGACTCAATCAGAATTGTGAGCCCTGCTGTCCGCAGTGTACATGGAAGGTGGTAGTCTGTACAGACATAACTCTGCGGTGTTGTGCTGCTGGGTTCGCAGGGAGCCTGTGTCGAGGAGGCCGGCGGTCACAGCGGCGGCCTCGTGGCAGGGTGAGGGCCGCCGCTCTGGCAGATGCGTTGGCCTTCCCAGAAGTGAACCCCGGCCAGAGCCCCGGACTATTTATTAACACTCTTAATCTGGAGTGGTGTACGTTAGACCAGCCCACTTCGCTTCCGTTTCCGCTTACAGGAGGGGACGACACAGATACATAACCAAGATCTTCTTCACTGCCTGAGGTAACATGGTTGCATCCACCGACCACAACAGTACAAGCACCAGCAGTAAATGTATACATGGAGAGGTCTGTGGGCTGCTTAGTGAGGTCTGTCTAGCACATCAGCGCTACACTTAGCATTGTGTGCATTGTTATTAATGGGAGTCTTGCCTCCTTCTCACATAGTTGGTTCCCACATCTCCCAACATTCAGCTATTGTGTGGGTGAGGAGCCACGCCAATTTTGGGAAGGTCCGGTGTTCTGCGCTTCCTCAGTGGTAGTAGGGGCGGTGGTCTGGAGGGGGAGGTCCTGGGGGTGGTGCCGGTGTGTGTTGTGGCCTTCTTAGGTAGCGGAGCTGCATGATCAGTAGCTCTATGACATGTGTTGGTCTTCAGATGTGGCTGGGCTGGGCTCCTTTTTCATACTGTAGATAGTCGTCCTGCTTTACACCAGTAAAAGGCAGATGTTAAATTTTTACTGCTAACGAGCCTTATCGCCTGTTTTTGGATTGCATCACAGATTTGGCTGGTCGTTAAAAATATCGGGAAGTGTTGTTTTCATCTTTTTATTTTGCACGGGAATGCCTATTTTGCATATCATTAGCGTTAGCTGTCGCTCTCATTGGTGGCGATGTTTTTTGCGGAAGCTATTGCTGGAAAACTGCCGATATCGGCAGATTTCACCAGGTTGAGAATGGGATGATAATTCTTTTGCTGCGCTAAAGTGACAATAACTCAGCAATAAATCCTTGAGAATACGTCCCATCGTTTTTGTTCGGATTCGTGTACCCAGCCGCTATAAAAAAGTTGTTTTATAATTTTTTGGCCCTGGGGCTTTTTGTGGGATCCCCTGAGCAGGCCTAGGGGGTCAGGATGTTTGTACTGTGCGCACTTTTCTTGTTTTTTCATCTTTTTTCTTGTGATTCACATGTAGCTACAACAAAGTCGTAATAAACACAAGGGCTCGTTTTAGAATCACCCTATAACCCAGCAGTTGGGACTTATCGCCGAGTTATCAACAAAAGTGGCGAAATAATTAACGCCCATTCTCAAGTTGGTGCACTCTGCCACATTGCCCACAGGCTGACGGTACCAACACAGCGGACAATTAACATCCTTACGCAGACAAAGCAGCTGGCTGTGCTGCACCTGTTGGCCTCTGGTTCCTTCCAACTAACAACTGTGAGAGTTGGAGGAGTCTCACAGCCAGCCCTATTAAACTTCCTCACATGTCTTGGATGCATGTCTCCAAAAGCTGTGGTGTAGTTCCTATATTCCCAATAGGCTCTGCGCATTGGAATAACATAAACAGCAGTGTAGACATAGGACTGAGGTCATCTAGGTCTCTACTGACTATGTTAGACTTAATTAGTTTTGCCAGCTAGCTCAGAGGTCACTAGAAACTTTCTCGAGTGAATAGGGAGGGGTTAACTTCCCTGATTCGGACAAGAAGGGATTCGCTTCTGACAACCATATAACATGACAACTTTGCTCCCTCAGAATAAAGAGTGTATCTCTAGAGTCGTGGGAAAACAATAGACAACTATTTCACTCAGTCAATCGTGCATGCTTAATTTCACCAGGGTGCAGAGAAATAGAGAGACGGGCGTTTTTTAATCAAAGGTGTTATTTTATTGAGCAGTCTTCTTTCTCATGCAAGAGAAATGAATTGCCACAATTGCAATACTTATCATAAAGTAAAGTACGTACAATAAAAGTAGTATTATGAAATATTACTGTAAAAGCATTGATATGGTTTCTTAGCCATATGATACTTTAAAATGGATAAAATATATACATACATAAAAACATTGACTAACAAACTCAACTGGTGCTTCTAAGATACGCCTACCCCGGTGTACCTGACCTACGCCTAATACGTGGGAAGGAGTAAGTAAGTTGCAGTCTTAAGTTAAGTTAGGTTTCTTTTTGCCAAGGATCTGAATCAAGAATTCTCTCTAAAGTTTTAATCAGCTACGTACCTTAGTTATAGAAGGAAGGAGGTCTTGTATCTCGCTTCTCAGGACTCTATCTCCCAGCAACCCACGAGGGTAACTTGGGAACACTGGAGCTGGATTTTTTCGGCTGGAGAAAAAGACAGCGTCTCTCTCAGTGTGTCAAAGGGAGGGGCGGTTTCCTTCGGCTCTCAGTAACAACTGGGCTCCCGGGTAAGTAGAACGTCGCTCTGCTCCCAACCACCGTGTGTTTGCTTAAGGCAACGTTGGTATATTTATACTTGAAAGGTGCCGCGTTTAACGTAAGGTTGGACATAAGACGTCACTAAAAACGAACAGTTCTTTCTGGACTCCAGGAGTTCTTGTGCAAATCAAAACAAAAGCAGGGGGAATTCCCGGGCTGCTGGAGGCTTGGTTTGTTTAAAGAACGCGTTGTGCTTTCAAGGAGTCTATGGGAGTAGCCTTGCCGTATTTGGACTGCATAGGTATTACTAAATATGGATATGATTCCTATGCCTTTATAAGGATATTATTTGTTACAACCACATAAGGGCATGAATCGGGAATATTGAATTAGGGTCCTAGATAGAAACACAACACCCACTCCACATATTAATGTCCATCATTACTAAATAATAAGCAATATGAACATATAACGATGCATGTGTGTTTTCCAACCCACCCCAAAATACATAAATTGCATTTGAAATGGTGTATGGTGTATACACGAAAAATGAGTATTGGTACTGTACGCTTTTCAAGCAGGGTTATCATTCAGTTAAATGCATATATATATCAGCTGAACGAATTGCGAAAATTACACATGAAATGGCTCTGTATACAGAAAAGAAGGTCGAGACCATTTCATCACATATTTATACGATACTGTACATGTGCTAGAGGCTGAGGTAAATATTGTCTCTAATGTTTCTAAAAATAGAAGCCCTGTTCTCTAAGAATAGTTCTACTATAAGCAGAGTACCTTGTGCCAGAAACAGGGTAAATATTTTTGAAGTGAAAGAAAACTAATTTCGCTTTCAGGGGAAGAAAAAAAAAATAGTTCCAAATGTTTTCAGTAGCTTTGTTTAACAAAACAAAAGGCCAAATTCAGAGTTCAGGGAACGCTGTGTGCTTTTTGTTTTTAAAAGTTATTCTCGTTGTTCAGGGGAGAACATCATATCAGACATGCTCGCAAAAAATTGGTCTACAACATCAGGTGAAAGTTCGACCAAGTTTGAAAATGCTGTAACTGTGCAGTTTGGAGCGTGATTGCTATCATCGATGTTTGGATCAGCAATGCTCACAGAAGGTTGTACCTGTTTGGTGCTGCTTTCCTCTCGTACTTCACCGCCGCCTACTCGTAATGGCGAAGTCTCAACGAATGCCGTCATCAGAATAGGTAGCCGCTGGGGACAACATGTTGCATGAGTCGCTACCGGGCAGAGCAAAGCGTCGATATACATTTGTACTGCTGATGGTAGTGTAAGACAGACATCCAACACGCATTCTTCTCCGCATAGCAGACATTGAAGCACAGGTAAGATGCAATCCTGCCAGATTGGTCTGAATGAAGTAAACCAAGTTGCACTCAGATCTCTTAGCCGGGCTAATCCGAGTACCTTAGTGATTTTTTCTCGGTAGCGTATTGCTAAGATCGTTCCTTCCATCGTTGCTGGAGTTTTGTCTGTGGCTTGGCTTGCCATATCGGAGCAGAAGGAACAAAAATAAAATTCCTGCTACGAGTCCCAAAATTAAAGGTAGGCCGCCAAAGACAGAATGGATAAAATTCGGGAAGATGCCCAGAACTGTTTCAAAGAGTGTTAACAGTCTCGAAAAAATTGTCCTAAATACATGTGCAATGCCACTGGTATCAGACATGCTCAAAATTTGACTTAACATTTCTACGAAATGCACGGGGCAATTTGTCTATAAAAGGGTATGTATCTCTGCTGCTGTCCTTGCAACTTGCAGATCATACGTTTCTTTGGACGAGGTCAGAGGCACAGTAGTCTGTAAAAGAATAGACTTCATTCTGCTTAAAGTATCAATTTGAATAGAAGAGATATTCACATATGGCCATATTGCCGCCTCCATGTCTGGATTGCTGTTTGGATACAATACTTACATACAGTAAACGACCCTGGAAGTAACAGTTACGAGATAGCATTCTCCTGGCACCATTCCACAACAGCTGTGGTCATTTATTAGAACGTAGCTGCCGTTGGATAGCTGTCTGAAAAATGGCTCTATCTGTGTTGCAGGAGTGCCTTGTAGGTGACATGAAAGGTTATTTGAAGACCCTTTGCAGGCTCCATGCAAGTTAATACCTTGACACAGAAGTGTACAGCTTAGTGATTTTTTACAATTATTACCACTAAGGAATACCTCCTTTTTTCCAACAACCATCACCAAAGACGCCTTCAAAAACGCCACCCGCATACACCACCAACTGATCCGGAATGCCAGGAAAGCCGCTTTCAAGGACCGACTAGATATCAACGCCCACAACAGCAAGGAATTATTCAACATAGTCAAGGAATTTACCAACCCCTCCGCCAACTCAAACGACATCACCCCCTCTCAAGCCCTCTGCGACTCACTAGCCTCATTCTTCCACAACAAAATTGCAGACATACACAACAGCTTCGACAACCGACCCGAAGACCAACCCACCCAACCCCCTGCAGGACCCCCACCCCCCTTGAGCATCCTCAATGACTGGAAGCCAATTTCCACTGAAGACACCATCTGCCTGATGAACTCTATCCACTCAGGATCCCCCACAGACCCATGCCCTAACCACATCTTTAACAAAGCAGACACCATTATAGCACCGCACCTCCGAGACGTCATCAACTGCTCTCTCAACTCCACAACCTTCCCGGAAAGCTGGAAACATGCCGAACTCAGCGCCCTCCTGAAAAAACCCACAGCTGACCCCACCGAACTAAAAAACTACCGCCCTATCTCACTCCTTCCATTCCCGGCAAAAGTCATCGAGAAAGCGGTCAACAACCAGCTCGCCGCATTCCTCGAAACCAACAAATGCCTTGACTCCTCACAGTCCGGCTTCCGAGCCAAGCACAGCACTGAAACCGCCCTCATCGCAGCAACAGACGACATCCGAACTCAACTGGACAATGGAGACACAGTCGCCCTCATCCTCCTCGACCTCTCCGCAGCCTTCGACACGGTCTGTCACAGCACCCTATTGCAACGCCTCAGAAACGTCGGAATCCAAGGAAAAGCACTGGAATGGATCACCTCGTTCCTCACCGGAAGAACCCAGAAAGTCCGCCTTCCACCATTCAAGTCAGAGGCCACCGAAGTCATCTGCGGCGTACCACAAGGATCTTCACTCAGCCCCACCCTCTTCAACGTATACATGAGCCCCCTCGCGGTCATCGCACGCCAACACAACCTCAACATCATCTCCTACGCCGATGACACTCAATTGATCCTATCTCTCACCAGAGACCCTAACACTGCCAAAACCAACCTGCATGAAGGAATGAAAGAAGTAGCCGACTGGATGAAGCACAGCCGTCTGAAACTGAACTCAGACAAAACAGAAGTCCTCATCCTAGGCACCTCCCCCTCCGCCTGGGACGGCTCTTGGTGGCCGAAGGCCCTCGGAAATGCACCCATCCCGACGGACCACGCACAGAACCTGGGCGTCATCCTGGATTCCTCACTCTCGATGAACAGACAAGTCAACGCCGTTTCTTCATCTTGCTTCAACATTCTTCGCATGCTCAAAAAAACATTTCGTTGGATCCCCACCGAAACTAGAAAAACGGTCACCCACGCTCTGGTCACCAGCCGACTGGACTACGGAAACACCCTCTACGCCGGTACCACCGCAAAACTCCAGAAAAAACTCCAACGCATCCAGAACGCTTCAGCCAGGCTCATATTATTTTATTTTATTTATTATTTTATTTTAGGTTTTTATAGAGCGCGTAGTCACCCTCGAGTATCCCAGCGCTGAAACCTCAGACTCCTAAGGGGGGGGGGCACAGGGAAGCTTGAATAAATCAGGGAAAAAGGAGGGTTTTGAGGGACTTCCTAAATCGTAGGAGGTTTGGTTCAGCTCTGAGATTCGGGGGGAGAGCGTTCCATTTTCTGGCCGTGTTTACCGAAAATCTGCGGCCGCCGATGCGGGTTTTCTTCACCCTGGGGACAACGATAAGGTTTCCCTGTTCAGACCAGAGCGCTCTCGGCGGTCTGTATGGAGTGATCCAAGTGCTCAGAATGGGGGGACCAGCGTTGTGCAGGACCTTGTGTGCCAGGCAAAGGGCCTTGAAGGCGACTCTTTTCCTCACGGGGAGCCAGTGGAGTTTTCTCAGAGCAGGTTTGGCCGATGTTCTTGCTGGGGTGTTTGTGAGCAGGCGGGCTGCGGAATTTTGGGTTTTTTGTAGTATTTGGAGGGTGGCTTCTGGCGCCCGAGGTAAATAGCGTTGCTATAATCTAGCCTTGCTGGCACTAAGCCTTGAATTAGCAGGAGGCGGGACTGGAATGGTAGTAGGGGGAGCACCTTTCTGCATGATCTAAGTAGCCCATAGCAGATGCCGGCTGTTTTCCTAGCCTGTGTCCTAAAGGTGAGATCTGTCTCCAGCCACACTCCCAGACTCTTAACCTCTGTCTTAGGGGAGGGGGGGTCACCCATACAGGCGGGCCAGATGTTAGGGGGGAGACTCGAAGTTTTGTGACCGAGGAGCAGGATCTCTGTTTTTGACCCGTTAAGCTTTAGGTCAGAGTCGCCCATCCATTGATGGACGGTGGAGAGGCAGTCTCGCAGGTTGGAGGGCTTTAGCTTGGGGTGTGAGAGGGTCACCACCAGCTGAGTGTCGTCAGCGTAGCTGACGATCGTGACTCTGAATGGGGCGACCAGCTCCTCCAGTGGGGCCATATACACGTTGAAAAGCGTGGGGCTCAGTGACGAGCCCTGAGGCACTCCACACCGGAGGGGGATTGAGGGTGAGCGGCTTTCTCCTTCCCAGACTTGGAAGGAGCGTCGGGAGAGAAAGGATGTGAGCCATCTCAGTGCACTGTCTTGTACGCCAGTGTTCTCTAGGCGCTGGGCTAGGACCTGGTGGCTGACAGTGTCGAATGCCGCGCTAAGGTCCAGGAGGACCACTGCCACTGATCCTCCTGTGTCCATGATTTCCCTCGCGTTTTCTACGGCCGCCAGGAGGGCGGTGTCTGTGCCCTGACCTGGTCTGAAGCCTGTTTGTGAGTTTTTTAGCAGATGGTTTGCCTCTAAGAAGTGGGACAGCTTTTTATTTGCAAGCTTCTCCGCGACCTTACCTATCCAAGGGAGGAGCGAGATGGGTCTATAGTTGGATAAGTCTGCGGGGTCTAGCGACGGCTTTTTCAGAAGACCTTTAACAACGGCCTCCTTCCAGCTTTGTGGGACTTCTCCTTGGGCAAACGAGGTGTTAATGAGGGCCGTGAGTCTAGCTGTAATGGTCCGAGCGATGTTTTTAGTGAACCGTACGGGAACTGAGTCGCTGGGGGCCCCACTTTTCGTGGCTGCTAGAGTGGTTGCCACTTCTTCTTCTGTGACTGGTCCGAATGAAGCTAGACAAGGGGGTTCGGGTTTGTCCGTGGGGTTTCCTGACGTGAGGGCACGATCCTTGGCTATTCCAGGGGTGGCCTGATTGGTGGCAGGTAGGGAGGAAAGGATTTTCTTAATTTTATTGTCGAAGAAGTTAGCCAGGTTGACGCATTTTTCCTCGGCTGCTTTGGGGTCCAAGGGTATCTGCGGGGGGGCTGGGACCTGGAGGAGCTCTTTAAGGATGGAAAAAGTCTCTTTGGCAGAGCACGAGGAATTCTTTATTCTTTCCTCAAAGAAGGAGCTTTTTGCGCTGTGGAGGGCTTGTTTGTAAACCTTCATGGCTGTTTGATAAGCGTTTTTGTCCGTCGCCAATTTGTTTTTTCTCCATGTTCGCTCCGTTTTTTTGCACTCCTTCCTAAGAATGTTCAGGGGCGGAGTGTACCAAGGAGCATGGTTAATCCTTTTTACATGCTTAAGAGAGCATGTTAATGGGATGAGGCTGTCTAGGGGGTTGGTGAGCGCGCGTAAAGAACACATCTCTGGTCACCTGAAAAACCTCCACTGGCTCCCCGTCAATAAGAGGATTACTTTCCGGCTCCTAACCCACGCACACAAAGCACTCTACGAAATCGGACCCGAATGCCTCAACACACGACTGTCCTTCTACACCCCCTCCCGCCAGCTACGATCCTCCAACCAAGCCCTTGCCACTGTACCTCGCATCAACAAAACCACCATGGGAGGTAGATCCTTCTCCTACCTGGCAGCTACAACCTGGAACTCTCTTCCCACTCACCTTCGCCTTACTCAGAACCACCTAGCATTCAGAAAGCAACTTAAAACATGGATATTTGACAAGTAATTCCCCTCCCTTCTTCAAGCGCCTTGAGACCCTCTGGGTATGTAGCGCGCTATATAAATTTATTGACTTGACTTGACTTGACTGCAACATTTGTGTGTGTAAGGTAAATCCCAGGTTGATTTGATGCATCCTTTACCCAACCTTTCATACTGGCCTACTAGTATATATTTAAACTTGGCAATATTTAAACTGGAAAGTTGTTATCGGAATTGTAATTGTTCCGTGTATTATCCATTCAATGACAGGCCTCTCTGACATTGTCAATGGTAATCTCTCAAGTTTTTCAATGCTCAGAATTGTATAGTCTGCTCCTTTTTGTGCCATACTGATTTGTTTATCAGTAAGGTTAAAGATAGAAAATAATGACGTTATGTTGATTAGACGCCATCGCACGTAGCCTGAACGCAGGTTTTGCAACGTCCAGCCAAGCTGGAAAATAGAACGCAATTGGGACTGACCATGTTGTAACATTAGCAAGTCTTGCTCTATTATATCAAAGGCAGATGATACAATACTGTCCAGTGAATATATTCTGGAGGACAGAGTCGTTAACTCATTATCCAATACAGAAAGTGATTTTTCCAACTTTATACGATCAATTTCTCGTATGTTTTCCGCTGTTTCAATTTGCATTACTTTCCAAGCTTCGTTGTATGCAGCGTATATACCGGCTGCTATGAAACGTTTTTGACGCTGTTTGCGAGGTACCAATATGAAATCTCGCAAGTCAGCACCTTCTTTAAGTAAAGTCAAGTGTTGCTTAATTTCAGCCAGTGTGGATTTCTGTAGCCACTCAAGGCATAGTTTCCCTACACTGTATGTTGTAACTATCCCTGGATGTTGTCTCTGGGAATATCTTGGGTCTGGCCTAGTCAGTTTGAACCCCTGTGTTTTGTTCAGGAATCTATCTTGACAGTTATTTGTGTCTGTGGGCCAGATCAACCTTTTTTCCAATCAGAATTTGTTCTGTTTTGGTGAAAAATGTGGAAAACGTCTATTTCCACATCCATAGTGCTATTACTATCAGGTATGGGCTTCGGAATAGACGGTTTGTTTAGGTCTTTTATCTTAGCTAAGCCAAGACAAGTAGTTTGTTGAATGGTATCATTCAGGAATATTATTTGTTCTGGGATCATGCAGGTTCTAAATAATGATTCTAGACCTTGTACCTGCCAGTCTTTTGTACCCCAGATGGTTTTTGTTTCAATGTTATTTTTCCAAAATTCAAAACCAAATGTAGACATTTTGTCATAAAAATTTTCAGACTAAATCAATTTAGTATTAGTCAACATTGTTTTTATTCCTGTCTTCTTTAACATTTTAAAATAAAACTTTTCTGGATCACTGTTGTTAAACCCTGAGAAGTATGGAAGTTTCTCATAAAATGTCTTCGAACTTCCTTTTGGTGGACTTGGACAATGTTCCCATTAATTATAACTAAAAACATTTCTAGGTTGAGCAGATTTAGGCAAATAGTGACGACCATAGTGATTGTAACAGTATAATTCTTCATAATTTGATGAACCCTGCAAATAATCATGTTCTGTGAATTTAGCTGACATTACAAAATCTGACATCATATTATTAATATTTTCAAAGTCCCAATCATCAGAGAAAGTACTTTGTATCACAAAGTCACTTAAGAAAACCTTAAACTGGTGTGGATACTTTAAGAGCTCAATTGGGCCAAATATTTCATAATCAGTTCTGTCCCATGCTATACCACCAGGTATAGGCTTTGCTGTGATGTTCACTGATGATAGTTCTCTTTTCTCGATGTGAGAGGATCTATGAGACTTTAGGACCAAGTTGATGTTCTGACTTGCTGTGTCCATTGTACTATATTTTCCATCAATGAATTTACCCAAGCATAAAACCATGATGAGCCAAAGCAGGAGGAAAAGTACACCTAACACAATCCATAGTTCAATCCATGGTGAAATCAGATATGTTTCTTTTAGTTGGTGAAAAAGTTCGGTCATTTTTTCTTTGAAAGTTTTTGTTGCTGGCTTGTCTCCATGTTCACTTGGATCATCGGAAAAGTCATCAAAGTTGATAAAGTAGCCAGATGCAGTTCTGTCATTTGGTGGGATTGCTTCCGGATTTCCATTGATTTTTGCATTTTCTTTTGTTACATTTGTATAGTCTGAGGCTACATCGTTGTAGATTGGTGTATCTTCACGAACTATTGCACTTTGGGTTTCAAGAGGCACAAGTTCGATGGTTTTGTTGCATAGTCCTTTTTTATTCACTGCAGGTTTATCAAATGTGATTAGTCTCTCAGTTTGAACCTCTTGGATTGTAGCAACGTTTGGTCTTCTGCTATTTCTTGGTAGTCCACTGGGCCTGCTATTTATTATCAGCCACATGTTTGTGGTTTCACCAGGTCGATGGAAACAATTCTGTTTTCCTTTTTACCAGCAAGTGGCTGTAGTACTACTGATCTTTTTCCGCTGACAGCTAAGACAGGTACTGCTTTTCTGTAAGAAGGCCCAAATTCCTTCTTTACCGCGATCTTTTCTCTGACCAGATTCCCAATCTTTGGAATCCAGACAGGTCTTGCTGGGACAGGTGGTTCTTCAGTGGTTGTTGGCTTAAACTTTATGTTACTTAGACTTTTTCTTGTTTCTTTCAAGTCCTGTAAAACAGCCAAACGATCTTTGATATCAAAGGTTTTTTCTTCTACCACTGAAGTTTGGCGATCCAAGTTCTGGATAATCATTCTAGTACCAAACAAAAGTTCATACAGACTGATACCTCCTAGAGAATTTCTTGGCATGTTATTAAGACTACGTTGGACACTTATTAGATGTTTGACCCACCCATCACCCGAACCTAATACCCTCGCTGTTATAGATTGCTTTATGTCACGGTTTTTTCTTTCCACTACCGCATTTCCCTCAGGATGGAAGGGAGAAGAGTACCGCAATGCAATGCCCATGCTGGCCATGGCCTCCTTGTCAGCTCGAGAGCCAAACGCATGACCCTGGTCAGAATGTAGCATGCCAATTGCGTATGTGCCGATAAAGACTCACAAATCTTTTATAACAGTTCTGGCGTCAGCTGAGCGCTGGGGCCACATCCAAATGAATCTTGTGCAGGAATCTACTGCGACCATGATATATTTATAGTTGCCATCCCTTTGTAAGGGACCGCAGCGGTCCAGGTAAACACACGCTAAGGGTTTATCTGAGATTAGAAGGGGCGTCTGCGCTGGTCGTTTCACTGTTGATACTTTCATTCTTTGGCATATTTCACATTCTAGAACATAGTTCCTAGTTTGTTTTCTCATGCGTGGCCACCAATATCTCTGTTTTAATAACGATATTGTGGCGGAAATACCAGCATGTGCAGAAGCTAGCCCTTCGTGTGCCGCTAAAATAAGTCCTAATCTGTGTTCCATGTTTATATTGCCCTATCCCCCACTCCAGGGATTCGAGCAAATGGAACATTATTTGCATCAGTTCTGTACTGGAAAGCCTTTCGGGAGTGTTTTTTTATCCTCTTTTACTGAAGCACTGACAGCTTGCATTATATCGCTGTCTATTTTTGTTTTTGACTGGGTGATAGCAGCTACGGAAGCCGTTTGCACAGCTGCCTTCGCGGTTCATCAGCCAATGAATTCCCCACAACGTCAACGCCATCACGTTGATGACTCAGTGTATGAATCACGTGAGTCTTTTGTAGTTCTTTCTGTAAAAGAACTACTTGTTCCCAAAGCGTTTTATGCTTGATTGTGCCACCTTTTGCATCTTTGAAGCCGTTTTGAACCCAGTTCTGCAAGTATTTATTGTAAGACTGAACGCAGTAATATGAATCGCACAGTATTAGAGTGGGGAATTCGCGATCGGTATTTTCAAGCGCCATCTTAAATGACAGAAGTTCAGCTCGCTGAGCTGTACAATCTCCTAGAGATTGGGTTTTAGTGACCAGGGGGCTAAATTTTCCTTCGTGCCAATGACTTTTAACGATCGTGCATGTAGCACTATATGCTTGTTTACCCCCAACTGCGGGTTGTGCTGATCCGTCTGTATATATTATACAGCCATAATGTTCTAGAGGCAGGATTTCGGTTGGCAGAGGACATTCGTATTCATATTGGAGAAATTCTTGTGTTTTTAAATTAGGATAAAATTTGTATACTACGTCTGTTGCAGCAAGAGAATTAACCCCATGTATCCATCTCGGATGTAGAGCTTTAGCATTTGGAATGCTTGCCCTTGTTACTGATTCTAGGGCAGGTACTGGTGTAATGATTATTATTCGTTTACCTTGTGCCAGGGCTCTTTCTTTTGCTACAGCAGTTTGAACCGCAGTCAGAATTTTTTCTGTAGAGCTGAATTTCATTTCAGCTTGAGTGTACAAATGTGATTTGTAAGCTATAGGTACCGTTTCTCCCTCATTAGAGGTCAGGTATGTGATTCCGCATCTTCCTGGGATGACTCGGATTACAAGGTTGCGTATGTTTTCGCGACTTTGCAATTTTGTTTTAGCTAACATGTCTGTTTGTAATGATCTTAAAATGTCTGTGTGTTTCTGAGTCTAATTTATTGGTTTGAAATCAGGTTTTATTAATTCATAGAGAGGTTTAACCCTCTCTGCATAATTTATAATGTATGTTCTACCGAAATTCAGGAAGCCTAGTATTGATTGTAAATGTTTCAGCGTCTTTGGTGCTTGGAGTACTGCACACTTCTGTAGGAAGTTGTTAGCCAGGCTTTTGCCTTCACTTGATAATTCATATCCTAAAAATAGGACTGTTAGATGGGCAATTCTTGACTTTTTAAAGTTGAATTTGTAACCCTCTGATGCGAACCCAAGTATTATGGTGTTCACTCTTTTTAAGTGAGTCTCCAGGTCATCGTCTGTAAGATAGATGTCATTGACATAGGATAATGCCTCATCATCATATATTTGTAGTAACTCTGTTACCCTTGCTGACAATAATACTGGGCTATTCTTGAGTCCCTGTGGGAGTCGGCAGAATAGTTTTTTAAACCCCATTGTTGAGAAAGCCGCCAATACCTGCTTTCAGGTGCAATGTTTTGACAGAAGAATCCATTAGAGATATGTAATGTTGTTTTCTATTTTTTGCGCACAATGTTATTCATTAGGGCTGCACTGTGTGAGTTTTGTACTGTAAAAGTTTTGTAGCAGGAGTTTAAATGTCTGTAGTCCAAAACTAGGCAATATGAATCGTGTGGCTTGGAGACAGGAAACAAAGGATTGTTCGTTTGTGAGGTGCATGTTTCAATCACCCCTTGATATTCAAGTTGATCTAAGATCTCCCTGACTTGCTTTTTAGCTTCTTGTTTAACTGGGTACTGCCTTTATGCAGTGGTTTGTTTTTTTAACTGGATTTTGTGGGGAGGAGAGTCCTCATCCCATTCTACATGATTTTTGTATAATGCAGGAGCTTGGGCCACTGCCCATTTTCTTGCAAATGTTTACTTTTTATGAATTGGAATATGATTTGAGAAGGCAGGCATAATCATTTCTTCGCCATGAGGGCACTCCCTGACAAACTCTGGTGGCCAGTCTTTTTCAGCTAACAGGATGTCATAGCCTTTCGAAAGGTTATCCCAAAAGAGACCCCTCACTAGTCTTGTCCCCCTCTATGCGTAATGTTATTTCGTATAATTTGTGGGGTTTGCTAACTCTGGTGTCTGCAGTTTCCACTTGAATGTATTCATTCGTGTCCACTGTCTCCAGATGATTCATCAGGATCTTGCGAGCTATGGTCACTTCTGCTGCACTGTCTAGCATTGCCTGGGCCCACTCTCCGTTTTTCAGTTGTGTCCTCAGAATCCTCAGCATGTTTAATTTTAATACTTGCTACCTTCTTTCTGGGAAATTGTGATTTTTTTACTTTTATTAGCAGGTTCTTTGTCTTTGGACTTGACGTGCTCTTCCTTGTGTTCTGACCGTCCTCTTCTTTCCGATTTTTGTGAGGAAGTCTGAAAAGATCGAGAGGGACGTGTATCAATATCTTGATATCTATCAGGTTTTCCCAATTTATCCCTATCTCTAAGGTTGTATCTTTTCTCAGAGGGGGGGAGACTTGCCTCCACGGCCAGGAGATCTTTCTCTCCGTTGAGGAGACCTTCCTCTGGACTGGAATCATTTTTCCTCGGGAGTGGATTGGTTATTAGCATCCCAGCTCTTTTTTGGAGTGTTTAGATTATTTTTAATAACTGTTTTTTCAGGATTTTCAGTTAGTTGGGGTTTTACTGGTTTCCCACCCAAACTATCTCTTCCTAGTTCTTCAGAGGATTTTTCTATGATTCTGGCAAGTTCAAATGGTTGGTCTGTTATATCTGTCTCCTTCAATTTCTGGCGAATTGCCACACATGCTGCTTCTCCTTTTATGTTGGCTAATAATATAGCCGAGACTTGCTTAAAGTCTTTCAGTAATTTCCTACCCAGAGTTAAAGCAGGTTCTGGACCATATTACGTTTTGAATCTGTCTTAGTACATCTGGTATAACCGCCATAGATGGGACACCGTGTGTTTTTGTGTAGATGGAAGCAAAGACCGTGCCCCAAGTGTCACATTGGGAGGCAGATAGTCAGAATTCTGTATTTTTCATGAGGTGTTGTATTAGGAAATACTGCTTCTATTTAAGTGATTTTTTGAGCTAACCAGAATGGGATTGTTCCGGTTTTATGGGTGTTTTACAAAGACATGATTGTATGTTCTGTGGTGTAATTTTGTTTGTGTTCCCCTGATGAGGGGCCAGCTGTGGAATGTTAATCGCTGGTTGGACTGTTGAAGTCCGCATGACATATTGGACCAATTGTCTATGTATTTTAAATAATAGTTTTAGCTGAGCTAAAAGTTCCCGGTCCGACATTTTATCAATGTTTGGCTGTGGTGTGTAGCTGGCTAGAACTGGCCACATGGCTCCTGGTCTACCTAGTGGACCGTGCCTGGTGATGTGATTTTGATGTTTTAGGGCACCTTTAAACCAGAGCAGGTGCTCTTGGTAAGTTAGTGGGATTTCAACGTCCTCGAAAGGAGTGTATTCATCCGGAGGTTCCTCTATTTTGTAATAGTGGAAATCTTTTGTCACAGCGTGTGATGCTGGAAAATGTATCCATGAATAGAATACCTCTGTCTGCCGAAACTCATGTGCCTCTATTACGAATATGTCCGTACCACCTTTTGGTGATAGTCCATTTTCTATAAGTTTAAGAGTTATAGTTCTTCTTACATTAACCGGAATGAGTATAACATTCGGGTCATTTTCTTGGATGGTTGTGTCAATCACTAGGAGTTGAACTGCTAATGCTTCTCTATCGCTTTCTTCTTCACATTCCCCCTTTTTACTGAAAGAAAGTTTTTTGTTGCAGATCAAGTTTCAAGGAAACAAAGATTAGGTGCACAATATTTTGGAACACTGTATCCTTCAACGTTGACTATACCGTAAACTAATACATAGGATTCTCATCCTACTAAGTTCTGAAGGATATTAACCTTTCACCCACTCCAGATGTCTATTGAAGTTTTTACAGGAGAAAAGGAGCCTGTGTGAAAAGCACGCCTGAGTTACTCCAGTGTCTTTCGTTAGATTATCTCCTTACCAAACATTGGGCGCCATGTAGTGTAGTTCCTATATTCCCAATAGGCTCTGCGCATTGTGATATTTAAACAGCAGTGTAGACGTAGGACCGAGGTCATCTAGGTCTCTACTGACTATGTTAGACTTAATTAGTTTTGCCAGCTAGCTCAGAGGTCACTAGAAACTTTCTTGAGTGAATAGGGAGGGGTTAACTTCCCTGATTCGGACAAGAAGGGATTAGCTTCTGACAACCATATAACATGACAACTTTGCTCCCTCAGAATAAAGAGTGTATCTCTAGAGTCGTGTGAAAACAATAGACAACTATTTCACTCAGTCAATCGTGCATGCTTAATTTCACCAGGGTGCAGAGAAATAGAGAGACGGGCGTTTTTCAATAAAAGGTGTTATTTTATTGAGCAGTCTTCTTTCTCATGCAAGACAAATGAATTGCCACCATTGCAATACTTATTATAAAGTAAAGTACGTACAGTAAAAGTAGTATTATGAAATAATACTGTAAAAGCATTGATATAGTTTCTTAGCCTTATGATACTTTAAAATGGATAAAATATATACATACATAAAAACATTGACTAACGAACTCAACTGGTGCTTCTAAGATACGCCTACCCCGGTGTACCTGACCTAAGCCTAATACGTGGGAAGGAGTAAGTAAGTTTCAGTCTTAAGTTAAGTTAGGTTTCGTTTTGCCAAGGATCTGAATCAAGAATTCTCTCTAAGGTTTTAATCAGCTCCGTACCTTGGTTATAGAATGAAGGAGGTCTTGTATCTCGCTTCTCAGGACTCTACCTCCCAGCAACCCGCGAGGGTAACTTGGGAACACCGGAGCTGGATTTTCTCGGCTGGAGAAAAAGACAGCGTCTCTCTCAGTGTGTCAAAGGGAGGGGTGGTTTCCTTCGGCTCTCCGGTACAGCTGGGATCCCGGGCAAGTAGAACGTCGCTCTGCTCCCAACCACCGTGTGTTTGCTTAAGGCAACGTTGGTATATTTATACCTGAAAGGTGCCGGGTTTGACGTAAGGTTGGACATAAGACGTCACTAAGAACTAACAGTTCTTTCTGGACTCCAGGAGTTCTTGTACAAATCAAAACAAAAGCAGGGGGAATTCCCGGGCTGCTGGAGGCTTGGTTTGTTTAAAGAACGCGTTGTGCTTTCTAGGAGTCTATGGGAGTAGCCTTGCCGTATTTGGACTGCATGGGCTATTACTAAATATGAATATGATTCCTATGCCTTTATAAGGATATTATTTGTTATAACCACATAAGGGCATGCATCGGGAATATCGAATTAGGGTCCTAGATAGAAACACAACAAAGCAACGTAGGGCCCCTGCATCCGCACCACCCGCTGGTCCCAATTTGTGGTATTCCGGCACAACCAACCCCAACTCCTGCCATTGCTTGACGCCTCTGTGCTCCAGATCCAAGATTGTAGTAACTGAAATGGGGGTGCACTAGGTCATGAAGACAAGTGGCCAACAGTAGTGGAAATTCAATACTTTATTAAAAAAACATAAATTAACAACACAGAAACATCAAACAACGAGTGACGCTGCCAATGGGAAACATCAACTTGTGGATTGAAATAACTGTAGATCGTCCTGGAAATCCCAAAACTCTGTATTCAGAACCTGTTGGATAAATCAACACAATGGTCAAGCGTTAGTATGGTCACAAACATAATATGGTACAATGTATTGCACCTGGACAAACCGGAATGCATTTCATTCATTTATAACTTTATTTCAATTTATATAAAATCACAAAAGTTTAAACACATATACAAAATACATAATGAAAACAGTGATAGGGCAGCTCAATTAGTTATATTAAAGAATGCAGTATCTACAGTTTAGCACCTTTTTTGAAAATTTCAAACTTAATAAGAATAAATAATTAAAAAAGCATTGACACATTTTAAAATGCAAAAAAGCCATAATTCAAAGACTAAGATTTAGCTCAAAGCAATAGCGGAAGATACATTTAATCTGGGGGTTAGCACTGGGGGATAATTCAGATTTAAAGAGGCCTCACTAGAGATGGGCCTTTGCTTCTGCATTTTCTCTTTCCAGCGAAGCACCCATACCCACCCTAGATACTTTGCTACTGCTTCCACAACTGGAACAGCCACAGAAGTTTTAAGAATTCAAAGGGCCTCAAAACTAGACCTAATACCCATATTAGCACAGGTTGGTTTCAGCCACCTCTTTCTTGGTTTGCTATATGCAGGACAAGCAAAGAAAATATGACCTATTGTTTCTATGGTGTCCACGCAAAACGGGCAGTCACTGGATTGTGAGTTGGCCCACTTGTTTGTAAAATTATTGGTAGGGAGCGTCCCCACTCTAAACTGGTGGAACAGCTTACAGGTATAATCAATCCTGTACAAAATGACTGTAACAGAAGTTTGTATGGTCCTAACCTTTGTAGGAAAGAAAAAGAATGTTACAACCACACAAGCTTCTGTTACGGTCTCATTATGCAGGATTTATCACACCTATAAGCCTCACGGTTCGTTTCAGCATGATACACCTGCATGTTCACTTCTCCCACACTGCGCAGGAACAACTGGAGCCCAAGCAAGGGAACCACGCCATAGCAGGCTTCCTGCACGTATTGGGGGCAACTGACTGCACACATGTACTACTTGTGCCCCCTGCCAACACTGCATACAATCACTGCAACAGAAACCACATGCATTCCAACAATATGCAGGCAAAACTGGACCACGGGGCATATACACTAATGTTGTTGCAAACTTCTCAGGCAGTGTACATGATTCCTACATCTTTCACAAGCATCCTAGCCCTGGTCCCCAGACCAGTCCGCCGCCCAGTGATGACTGCCCGACCCTGTGAACACAGACCTCAATGCTCACCTGTCGCCACCGGTGAGTCTCCAAGAGGGCCCATCACATGCCGGAGTAACCTCATCATCCAACGCTGTATTCCGAGGTACAAGCCCCCAGCGCATCCGGCTGCACCGTGCCGAGGAGTCATGTCTGTACAGCCAGCTGCCTTTGGCATACACACGGTCCAGCCGAGCTCACAATTAAAATCGGGTCTTGACTGCCAGGATGATGTATTGAGGCCTACGCATCATCGCAGGCTGCACACTCGCTCAGCTCTGGTGGCACTAACTCAGTGCAGCTCAAGTCATCACCACTTGGCAGGAGGCCAGTGTCCGGCAAAGTGCTTCGGCTGCCACCAACTCTGTGCACCTCAAGTCATTTCCACGTTGCGGAAGGCCTGTGTTAGCCAAAGTGCCTCGGCTGAAACCAACATAATAAGCACATGGATACACCCAGATAGAGAGTGGAAATGGCATTGAGCACGTGCGCCCGGCCCTTTTTATTGGCAGGGTCACATGTCCTGTGAAGCCTATGCTGCAAGGGTGTGGTGTGGGTGTAAACCAACCATGAGGGAGTGGCTGTGGCATCCGGACAACTAGACCTGTGCTCAGCAGTAATTCCTTCCCTGTAAGCGTAAGCGGAGTGGGCTGGCTGAAACGCGCATTCTTCACGACTTTACCAATATGGCGATTTGAATCCGCACACCCACCGAGATCAGTGAATTTTTAAAGTTTTTTCAATGCTAATTTCTAACCATAACATGCCTGAAACCAGGGGTATATATATATATGTTATGTTATGTTATGTTAGCAAAGCTTATAAAGTGCAAAACAGCTGCCCCAGTGAAGGGTCGTCACGGCGCTAGCAGCAACACAACTGACAGGACGGAAAGGCGAGAAGGAGGGACTATGGTGTAGGAAAGAGGAAGGTTTTGATGACCTTCCTAAAGTCCAGGTAGCTGGTCAGGCCCCGGATCAGAGATGGAAGATATATATATATGCATATATCTATCTATCTATCTATCTATCTGTATATATATATATATATATATATATATATATATATATATATATATATATATATATATATATATATATATATATATATATATATATATATATATATATATATATATATAGATAGATAGATAGATAGATAGATAGATAGATAGATAGATAGATATTACCTACTGGCGGTCGCCAGTAGGTAGTTATAGTTAGGATTTTTTTCATTGCAAAATCTCAAAATTCTATTTGGAATAACTTTGGCGCCGGTTGACGAATCTGCCTGAAAATTTCTTCAAATTTGCCTCGTCGAGCTCCGGTCCTTCCCTGAAAGTTTGGGGGGGATTCGTCAAGCGGTGGCCGAGATAAAAGGGGGGTCCCAAAACGTGTTTTTTCCATGTTAATTTACATAGGGCGGTCGAACTCACTTTTAGCCCGAACGGCTGAATGGATTTCCACCAAACTTGGCAAAATTGTAGGGACTGGTTGACCGATGTGCCTTTGCTATGTCTCAAGATATGTGCTCCAGTGGATTTTGAGTAATTTAGGTTAAAAAAAAAGATATATCTATAAGCGCTCCCCGGTACGCGCACCGGGGCGCTAACCAGCGCGCCACACGACTTGCGCACGGAAAGCTGATTGGCTCTCAGGTGTCTGTAAACATTCGAATCAGTCCGGAGCGGCTGCCATCTTGTGTCTTGGTAAGATCGAGACACAAGAGGTGGCCAAAACAAAGGGGGAAATGACCATAAGGGGGCAGGGTAGACCCCACCTTACCCCTTAGGTTTGATGTGGGGCTATAAAAGGGCCCCGCGGGGCAAAAAAAAATGTTTTTTTTCGATTTTCGCGGAGTGAGCGCCCGGTACGCGCACCGGGGAGCGCACAAAAGAGAAAAAAGCGGCAACGCGATACGGCGCGCTTACGCAACGTGCCATTAGACACATCATGCGGCTACGTGAAACGTCACGCTTACTCGATGCGTCACGATGTTGTTTTCGATCGTGGCAATAGCGCTAACGGGGTGCTCACCGGAGCTCCGGGAGCGCACCGGGGCAAAAAAAAAACAAAAAACAAATATTAAACATAAAAAAATGTATTACATACATACATAGAAAATATAGTATACATTATAAAGAAGAATATATATTACAGCTATAGATATTTGCTATTAAAAAACAATTGAAATTCACTGAAAAAACCATAGGTTTGAGACCATATATAGTTAGAAATTAGCATTTACAAAACCTTGAAAATTCACTGAAAAAACTATAGATTTGAGACCATATATAGTTAAGAATTAGCATTTACAAAACCTTATTTTACTCATACAAAACCATTGAAATTCTCATATATAGTTAGTTGGACTAACTATTTTTCGCGCACCCGCAATCCACTGCTGATGATGTCACATATTACATCATTCATGACATGGTCAGTGACATCACTGATGACATCTCAAATGACATCACTGATGACATCACTGAAGACATCATTCATGTGATAATACGATGAACCTCTTCACACTCTAATATAAACTTTGATACACAAAGTGTATACAGACACTCACACACTTTCACTCATCCATGGAGTTACTCACACACCTAGTCAGTTATGCAAAGAATCAATCTCACTTCCATTTTCTCAACTATACAGTTATACATACAACACCTTATTTATTCAAACATATACTAACACATACTTACTCTCTAAAACAATCACTGATACAAGTACACAATGATCCATGCAGGAACTTGCACAATCACTGGCTCTCATGAATAGTCATTTATATATGTCAACTGTCACATGCATTGTGTTTTACATATGTACTTACTTGGACATGTAGCACTGAGATAACAATTCACTCACCAATACACCCATGCAGACAGTCAACCGCTCATACAGGTGTTTCCACATGCACTCTTGAACCCATACATCTTGTGGATCATCTGCTCACACATCTATGCACAGTATCACACACCTCCCAGCCACCCACCATGTCATGAGTGATGTAATATATGACGTGGTCAGCAGTGCATTGCAGGCGCGCAAGTCATAGTGAGTCCAACTAACTATAACGTGGAATTTCAATGGTTTTATGTCGGTAAAATTTCCAGCTAACTATAACTGGTGTGAAACGTGTGGTTTTTCCAGTGAATTTACTAGGTTTTTTAAATGCTAATTCCTAACTATAACTGGTGTGAAACCTATGTTTTTTCAGTGAATATAGATATATACAGGAAGCATAGTTACATATCTTTGAATGGCATTACACAGTGTTTGCATAAAATGCATATATTGTCATAATGATACATCCTTTTGAGATAACTATTTTTGAACATGAACACAATGATATGCTAGTATTCAATTCATACAACTTCTGGTGTGCATTATTATATCAACAGTCTGTCGTGATACCGGCAGCATACTCATAATTAATGTCCAATAAATATTGTTTGCTCTATGCAATGGATATGGCTACAGTGTCGCCGTTCCCAGGCACTTTCAGTAAGTGTCAGAAATTTAAAGGCACGTAGTGAGTGGTCATCTGCTTCTCCTCCTGGTCCGCAGTCATCTTTTTCAGGGTGGTTTCACGGACCTGCCCTGCGTTGTCCACCAGTCTATTTTTCTTGCAGGTGCAGACCATCACCTTTCTTGGAGAATTCATAGTGTACTTCACTCAAATAACGTCATTTGGTGTCAGCGTCCCTGCAACACTTTATGATCGGTCCTCATGGGACGTAGTAATGGTCTGGTCTGTCTGCTCCTTGACTGTTGTGCTGTGCTGGTCCTCGGTGACAGATGTTCATCAATTTATGTACCCGTCATCTCAGGCATTGGAGTGCAGCACTGCATCTTGTCCCCTTAACCCCTTCGCTGCTAGGCATTTTCCCCCCCTGTGCTAAGCCTTTTCTTGGCTATTTGGGGGAATTCGCGCTTAGGCCCCTGTAACTTTTTGACCTCATAAGGTATTCATGCCAAATTTGCGTCCTTTTCTTCCAACCTCAGGCGAATTCTAAGGGTACCCAGGGTTTGTGGATTTCCCTGGAGGTGACTCAGAAATTAGACAAAATACAGCTACATTTTGGGTTTTTTGGGAAACGACTGCTGCAAATGAAAGCGTCTGCTTTTTTCCCTGCAAATGGTATCAAAAAAGGGCTGAAATCACCATTTTCCTAGCTTCTAGGGAATTACAAACTTTTGTCAGAAAATCAAACTTTTGTACACAGTTTTGGCATTTTTCTGGGACATAGCCTATTTTTGCTAATTTTTTGTACTTTCATCCTCCTTCCAGTTAATGGTAGAAATAGGTATGAAAGCAATAATGGATCCTGGAAAAATATACATTTTTAAAAAGTAGGCATAATTCTGAATTCAGCAAGGGATCATTTGTGTAGATCCTTCAAGCTTTCTTCATAGAAACTAACAGTTAAATATAGGAAAAATTGAAAATTAGTTGAAAAAAACAGCCTTCTGGGTCAACATTTTCACCTGCAACTTCTTTTAATAATGACAGCTCTTTAAAATCAATATACTGTTACATCCACTGGACCTTACTGGTTGTGGGGATATATAGGACTTGTAGGTTCATCAAGAACCCTACAAAACCAGAGCCAAAAACTGAGCAGCGATTTGCAATGGGTTTTTTATTATGTATGTCTATAGCAATTATTCTGGGAAAATGTATACATGGAAAAATCGGTATAAAAGACACCTATGTATTTCTAAAATGGGAACAAAATATGGAGTTTAGAAACAGTAGATATTTGCACATTTCCGTAATTGGGAATACTCATACTAGCATGAGAATTATCGGTCATTTTTCAAAATGACTTCTTTTTTACACATTGTCTTTCATTTGGAAGGCAGAAATGCATTGAAAGCCAATAGCTAACAACATTTGCTTTACAAATATGAATTACCCTACGTCTCCCGATACAAATGGTCCATCACTTGTGTGGGTAGGAATAGTACCCACGACAGGAAACGGCCACACCACAATTTCACAATGAAAAATTACCCTATTTTTGCAAAGTGCCTAGCTGTAGTTTTTTAACCCTAGCTCTTCCGGCACATAGGGTAATCTAGCAAACCTATACATTTTTTAAAACTAGACACCCAGGGCAATCCAGGATGGGGTGACTTGACTGCTTCTCACTAGGTTCTGTTATCCAGAATCCCTTGCAAACCTACAAAATTGTCCAAAAAAACACATTTTCCTCACATTTCTGTGGTGGAAATTTCTGGAATCTGCATGGATCCACAAATTTCCACACATCCCGCGTTCCCCAAAGGTTTACGAGAAAAACAGCACCTCACTTGTGTGGGTAGGCCTAGTGCCCGCAACAGGAAACGGCGCAAAACGCAACGTGGACACACCACATTTTCACTTTGAAAAATTACCCTTTTTCGGCAAAGTGCATAGCTGTAGTTTTTTAACCCTAGCTCTGCCAGCACCTAGGGAAATAGTAGCAAACCTATATATTTTTGAAAACTAGACCCCCTGAGTAATCCAAAATGGGGTGACTTGACTACTTCTCACCAGGTCTTGTTACCCAGAATCCCTTGCAAACCTAATAAATTATCAAAAAAACACATTTTCCTCACATTTCTGTGGTGAAACGTTGTGGAATCTGCGTGGATCCACTAATTTCCACTCACCCCGCATTCCCCAAAGTCTTCAGAGAAAAATGGTACTTCACTTGCGTGTGTGGGTCAAGGACCTGTGACAGGCAAGGGCCCAAAACCTATTGAGGAGACATCAAAATTACCTATCACAAACCAACCTGGTTTTGCAAGGGGGGTCACATGAGTTTTTGGCCCTGGGCTCGGTGGCCATCTAGGGAAACCTACCAAACCCATACATTTCTGGAAACTAAACACCTACGGGAGTCCAGTGAGGTATGGCTTGCATAGGTCCCCTAAAGCTTTCCTACCCACAATCCCCTACAAACCTCAAATTTAGCTGAAAAAATCAATTTTTTTCAGACATTTCTGTGTTGGAAAGTTCTGGAACCAATGTGGATCCACATATTTCCTCCCACCCAGCATTCCCCAAGGTCTCCGGATAGAAATTATACCTCACTTGCGTGGGTGGGTCAAGCACCCGCGACAGGCAAGGGCCCAAAACCTATTGAGGCGACAGCAAAAATACCTATCACAAAACAACCTGGTTTTGCAAGGGGGGGTCCTATGAGTTTTTGGCCCGGGCTCGGTGGCCATCTAGGGAAACCTACCAAACCCACATATTTCTGAAATCTAGACACCTGGGGGAGTCCAGGGAGGTATGGCTTGCATGGGGCCCCTAATGTTTTCCTACCCATAATCCCCTGCAAACCTCAAATTTAGCTGAAAAAATCACTTTTTTCTCAAAATTCTGTGTGGGAAAGTTCTGGAATCTACGTGGATCCACAAATTTCCTCCCACCCAGCATTTACCAAGGTCTCCCGATAAAAATGATACCTCATTTGTGTGGGTGGATCAAGTACACAGGACAGGCAATGGCCCAAAACCTATTGAGGCGGCATCCAAATTACCTATCACAAAACAACCTGGTTTTGCAACGGGGGTCCCATGAGTATTTGGCCCGGGTTCGGCAGCCTTCTAGGGAAACCTACCACACCCACACATTTCTGAAAACTAGACACCCGGGGGAGTCCAGAGAGGTATAGCTTGAGTGGGTTCCCTAAAGTTTCCTACTCCCAGAATCCCCTGCAAACCTCAAATTTAGCTGAAAAAAATCACTTTTTTCTTAAATTTCTGTGTGGGAAAGTTCTGCAATCTACGTGGATACACACATTTCTTCCCACCTAGTATTCCCCCAGGTCTCCCGATAAAAATAATACCTCACTCGCGTGGGTGGGTCAAGTACCTTTGTAATTTTTGCAGGGGGAGGGAGTGGGGGCATGGGCATGCCCGTTTTGGGTAGCCCCCACCCTAATTCAAATTTGCCCCAAAAAAATCCCTGGCGACTAGCGGGCTTTTTGCCCCCCCCCCGGGTGCAGTTTGGGGGCAATGCCCCCATCTGCCTGCTGGGGGCACAAAGACAGGGATTTTTTGAGCAAATTTTAATTAGGGGTTTTTTGCAAAAAAACGGGCATGCCAATCACCCCACCCTAATAAAAAATTGCCCAAAAAAATCCCTGGCGTCTAATCGGCTTTTGAGGGCAGATTGAGGGCTACTGCCCCATCTGCCCACCGGGGGGCAGGACGATTGTATTTTTTGCATGGGAGGGGGTGGGGGCATGGGCATGCCCGTTTTGGGCAACCCCACCCTAATTCAAATTTGCCTCCCCAAAAAAATCCCTGGTGTCTGGTAGGCTTTTTGCCCCCTCCCCGGCGAGGCAGATTGAGGGCTAATGCCCCCATCTGCCCCCCAGGGGGGGCTGAAAGTCCACTAGACATCAGGGAGTTTTTGTTGGGAAAATTTTAATTAGGGTGGGGGCTGCCCAAAACGGGCATGCCAATGCCCCCACCCTAATAAAAATTTGCCCAAAAATCCCTGACATTTATGGGGTTTTTTGCCCCCCTGGGGGGCAGATTGGGGGCTAATGCCCCATCTGCCTCCCAGGGTGGGCAGAAAGGCTGTAATTTTTGTGGGGGAGGAGATGGGGCATTGCCATGCCCATTTTGGGCAGTTCCCACCCTAATTCAGATTTGCCCAAAATATCCCTGGCGTCTAGTGGGCTTCTTGCTCCCCCGGGGGCAGATTGGAGGATACTGCCCCATCTGCCCCACAGGGGGGCAGAAAGGCTGTAATGGTGGCTGGTGGGGGTATGCCCGTTTTGGGCAGCGCCCACCCTAAAAACAATTGCGCAAAAAAAATCCCTGGCGTCAAGCAGGCTTTCTGCCCAGGGAGGACAGAAAGGCTGTAATGGTGGCTAGGGTGGGGGCATTGGCATGCCCATTTTGGGCAGCCCCCACCCTAAATAAAATGAACCATAAAAAATCCCTGCCATTTAGTGGGATTTCTGCCCCACCCGGGTTGCAGGTTGGGGGCTTCCCATCTGCCCCACGGGGGGGGCAGAAAGACTGGATTGTGCCCATTTCCTAATGGGGAGCAAAGGCCCTTGCCCAAGGGGCCGCTCCCCCTCCCTGGTGTCTAGTGGGTGGATCCATGCTTGGGGAATCGCCCTCCTTGGGCGATCTCCAAGCAGGGATCCACCCGGAGATTCCCCCCTTTCCAATGATACCTCTCCTGTCTTTCTACGTGCCCGGGGACTGAGATATCACCCTGAGCACATAGAAAGTGAACCTGAAATGACCCTAAAGGCTCATTTTAGTTTCAGTTTCTGTGCAATGACGACAGCGCAACGTGCGCGCTGATTGTCATGGCACAGAGACCAGGGAGGGGGCTTCGGGAGCTGGGGAAGCTCTTCCCTAGCTCTTCCCCAGCTCCCAAGGGTGAAATAGAAATCCCTTTGCTCTCTGCGGCAGAGGGATTTCTTGCCCCTGGCCTCATGACGGAATGGTTCCGTCATGAGCCCCGGGGCACCGATGCTCTTGACGGAACAATTCTGTCAATAGCATCGAAGGGGTTAATCGATTTGTGGCATTAGTTCAGCGTCTGCAGTCCAGCCCACCTAGAACTAAAAGAAACAGCTTTTATTTTTCTCACCATGAGCATGTCTCCATGGTTGCTTTAGAAGTCTTTTTCCCATTGCAGGCAGTACTAAAGTAAGAGCATCATGCCATTTCAGGCCTGTTCCATCAGTTGCCTTTACTAATAATCAAACTTGATTTTTTTGGAGCTCATTTACTCATCATGGCCTCAGCGTTGGAGGGTGGTATGGGGTATGCATGTTATACTTTATTCCCAAAAACAACATCTTCTGCATAAATGCAGTCACTAAGGGATCTCCTCTATCGCTATTTAAGCCCTGGTGGACCCCTAACCTTGGAGATATGGCTTTCCTGAAACACTGCGCACCCGCTGCTCCATCATTCTTCCCTATTGGATACACCTTCATTCATTTATCCAGCCACACCAGCAAATATTTCAATCCATTCACTGGGAAGCAAAATGCCTCTGTGCAATCACCCTTCCTTGTGCAATATCGGAGGGTCCCTGCTCCAGTCTTGTAAGGGAAAGGAACATACTGCGTGGAGAAACAGGCATCTCACCCTGGTAGGCCCGCACTATCTTCATTATTTGGCTCACATCCATCATCAATCCACCCTTTATGTTCATTTGGTGTTGCAGTCCACAGTGCTTCATTTACATTAGCTTGCAACAATTGTCTCTGAATCACATCTGCACTGGCTGTAACATGCTCTCTTTTTCTGCATTGTCAGCGATGGCATTACCTTTGACTAACTTAGTATTAGCTGCTGCGTATGCTTCTTACGTTATTGACGCTATCCTGTTGTGTAATAGTTTTAGTTTTTTCAAGCTCCTTACTAAAGGACTATTTTCAATAAGGCGTCCTGCTTCTCTTATGAATCCATGATACTTCCACAGTTGGCCACAAATTAGAACTGCAAAGCATTAAGTGAGTTAGTGTAAATGTTAACAGTTTTACCCTCAGCTAGGATACATGCTCTTGTTACAGCATACAGCTCATCTTACTGGACAAATGTACCCGGTGGCAGAGCTACACTTTCAACAATGGTGTCTGCTATTGCTATAGCATACCCTGCTCTGTAATCAGTTTTAATCAGTCTGCTGGAGGAACGATCAGTGTACCACTCATATAGTATGCCATTGCTAATAGTGTCTGATCTTGGCGTAGTGCTGTTTTCTACAATCTCAACACCAACACACTTAGGGGTCTCATCTGTCTCTAAGAGAATGGATCTCATCAGAACAACCTATTGCAGGTAATACATTTGCCAGATTAACAGGTGGGCATCTTATTATGACATTATAGTTAGACAACATGGTGCAATTATAACCTGTGTGCCTGCCAGCAGAAAATGTTGTGTCGACCCAGACAACAACAACAACTGTACCAAATGCAACTGCACCAAATGTGGCGCCTGGACAATACAAGTATAGTACAACACAATGAGAGCCGTCCTCTCCACCATCACAGCTGTGGGCCCCCAGTCACTGCAGAAAACAAAGTAACACAGTTATGTCCCACAGGCCTTTCTTTTCTAGCCCGTCAGCACACCATTCGCAATGCCACATCATTTGCAATGTCATTTGGTCTGAAACAGAGATGGAAAGGCAGTTTGTAGTCAGGCAGTCCCCATGATGGCGCAGTACACAATGTCTCTTTCAATTTCTTGAAAAAATTAGCAAGTTCATTAGTCTTTGCATCTGCGTTCAGGGACCCATTGGTGGCAGTAGTTCATTATCCCCAGGAAGGACATCATTCCTCTCTTGGTGGGCATGACTTGAATGCCCTTAATCAATTTTATTATGTCAGGTGGCATGCGGCGTGTACCTTGGAATATCTCATAACCCAGGTAAGTCAACTCGTTTTGGCAGCACTGGCATTTTGACAATGAGGAATTGTGTCTTCTCTTCTGGAGGTAATTCAGCAGAGCTACAGTGTCTTTTTCAGAGCCTTTCACAGTCCTCAAGTGATGAAGATGCCACAAGGAGGTCATCAGCATACTGCAAGACGATGTTACCACCTTCCAGGCACATGTGGTCCAAGTCTCTCTTTACTGCCAGCGCATTGACATTGGGACTCACAGTGAAAGTAGTGTACTGGGTATCTTTTAGCGTGACAAAAAAGAGGCTTGCACTCTGTGGATGGACTATGTATGACTTTATGGGGAGGGCATTTTTACAAGCCACTAACAGCCTGTTTCATCATAGTGAAGTTTTGCGAGTCTGAAATAGCGAATAATAAGGAATCGCTATTCCAGACTCACAAAACGGGATTCATGTAGGAATCGCAATATTTTTTGCGATTCCTACAGGTTCCTTATTTGCGATTAGCTAATTGCTAATCGCAAATAAGGAATAACTCCCCATTCATTCCTATGGGCCTAAAGACCCATAAGAATGAATGGGGAGTCATTCCTTATTTGCGATTAGCAATTAGCTAATCGCAAATGAGATTGCGATTTCAAGGGTGCAGGGGTGTCCAAAGGACACACTGTAACACCCCTGAAATGTACATTCACACAGATGTTACACACACACATGTCCAAAGGACATGTGTGTGTGTAACATTCAACTTATAAAAATGCATTTACCACGAGGTTTGACCTCGCGGTAAATAGCGGCCCAAAATTGCAAATTCGCAATTTTTAAATGTTTCATGAATAGCATTTAAGGAATCTCTAATAGAGATTCCTTAAATGCTAATCCTCGCAAATTTGCGAATTCTTTATTAGCGAATTTTGCATTTGGGATGATGAATCCCAAATGCAAAAATTGCACTCGCAAAGGGACAGATTCTCAGAATCTGGCACTTTGCGAGCGCAATTTCGCTTGATGAATCAGGCTGTCAGTTCCCTAGTTCTAGAACCTTATTGTTAGCGATCTGTAGAGCCAATTCCCTTTCATTTTTATCAAACTGCAGTCTAACAGCATCATTCATTATCTCTCAACACATCCACAAGTGCGCTACAGGGGGTGCATACAACAGAGAATCCTTACTGAAGCTGTAGGCAGCAAGTGCCCTGTTCTAACCTATCCTTAGGTATTTGTGAGTAAATCTAATTTTTTCAAAAAATAAACTGCTGCAAAAATTTGTATGCATAGGGGCTGTATCCCCATTAAATTGATGGGGTGCATCCTTATTTAAATAGTGAAATGTATCCCTTTATCTCCCACCTAGTGGAAACATGTGATGTTTTTTTTTCAGAGTTTTCTATAGCGCTGGCCAGACCCGAGGGTTTCGGAGCGCTTTACATTGGGAGTAACAAGTGTGAAATGGTATAGTAAAAAATTTCACCGGATTCATATAAGTTCAGTGTTTAACAAAGTGATCTTCCGCTTGAGGGGCGGTTATGAGGTAGTGTTTTTGAGGTAGTCATGGTTCCAGGATGTGCAATTGAGGTAGAGTTCGGGAACGCAAGGTTGAGGTAGAGCGTTTTTAGACGGTTCTTGAATTCGGGAAAGGACGGGGTAGTTCTGCTGTCCACTGGGATGCAGTTCCAGATTTTTGGGGTGTTGCCGGCGAAGGAGCGGCAGGCAGTTTTTTGTTTCCTCGTTTTCAGGGGGATCAGTAGTAGGGAGTTTGAACTTCTGAGGTTTCTGGATTGACCCGCTTTTTTGAGCTTGGAGGCTAGATATTCCGGTTTCCCTGTGTGTAGGGCTTTGTGTGTAAGGCAGGCCGTTCTGAATTTTGGGCGCATTTCCACTGGTAGCCATTTAAGATCTTTGAGTGCGGGGGATATGTGGTCAAATTTCCTAGCACCTGAGACCGTTCTGGCTGCTGCATTGAGGGTGGTTTTCAGTGGTGCTAGGTGGGATATGGCTGTGCCGGTTAGGGTTGCGATCCCGTAGTCCAGTCTGGACAGGACCAGTGCTTGGGTGGCTTGTTGGAGATCCTTTTGTGGGATGTGTGGTTTGATTTTGTTGAGGAGCTTCAGGTTGAGGAAGGCGCTTTTCGCTGAGTTCTTGATGTGGTTACACATAGTTAGTTTTTGATCCAGGGTGATTCCAAGAGATTTTACTGAGTTGGACAGGGTGAGATTTCCTTCGAGGGCGTCAATGGCTTTCACCCATTCAGTTATTTGGGGGTTGTCATCTTTATTGGAGATGAGGAGGATCTCGGTTTTTCCTTGATTGAGTTTGTGATGATTCGTCCCTAGCTAGTCATGGATTTCTTTTCGAGTGTTATTGAGTCTTAGAATGCCGTTGTAGGAAGTGGTTTCTATGTAGATCTGTGTGTCGTCCGCGTATAGATGGAAAGGGATGTTGGCTTTCTTCAGTATGATGGTGAGGGGAACCATATATATATTGAACAGAAGAGGGGAAAGAACAGATCCTTGGGGGACCCCTCTGGTCACGGGGAGAGGATCGGATGTGAAGGATTTTATTTTTACTCTTTGGAAGCGGTTCTAAAAGAAGGAGTCAAACCATTTCAGGACCTTCATACTGAAACACTGGGCAACAATAACACTGATACCCTACTCTTATCTACTCTCTTGTATCTATGCTGTGCCCCTTGAAAATGTTATTCAGTTGGATAAACCCCACCCTGCGTATCTCCTACAAAGGTATTATTTCTCAAGAAAACAGTGATATCACCATCTGCACCTAAAAGAATATGAAATACTTCCTTTAGCCAATGTTACCTAAAACAGATATGTGGTGTCCAATCTAGTTCCAGGAAGGCTTAATCAAGGCCATAATTTCATTGTAACAACTATGTAAATTCTGCCATTTATTAAATGTATTTAAATTACTAATGACTATAGCCTGAATATCATTAAAATGAATTGAGCATTAATATGACCCTAATTTTCCCAGGCACATGATAGCCTCGGACATCATCAGAGCTAAGTTCACTTTAACATTTTCATAAATGAGCAATTTTTAACTGCTATTATGTTTTTTTTCACATTACCCATAGTGTGTTATCCTACAATGTTATGATCAGGAAATGTAATTACTACAGAGGAATTAAGTTATTGTTAACCTACTCTTCAACATTACAAGCATGTTCTATATATATATATATATATGTATATATCTTTTTCCGATTCAGAACAAGTTGCATTGGAGTGTGCGTTCGCTTAATACGTATACATTTTTTCTACACAAAGCATTTGCTGTAGACCAAAATAAAAGCAAAGCTTCTGAAAAGGAATATCTTCCCCATTCAACCAAATACAGCCCTGTTTATTTATTTACTTTTACTACAAGGGCTATAGACATGCAGGCACATACTTCAAGCTAAATTGCTCTCGAAGAATTTGCGAATCTCTAAAAAAGCCTGTTTGTGAGCGCAATTTAGCTACTTCCGATGCATGAACCAAAATCTGCGAAAAACCATGAAAATCGCAAAATTCAGGATTCCTAGTTTGTGAAATCATTAATTTTGAATAACAAATAGCGATTCGCAATTAAGGACTCGCTAACACATACATGAAAAATAGCAAATAGCAATTTCAACAAAATTTGCTATTTTGCCTGCACAATTTAAAGAGGATCACAATCAGGCGATGACCATGAGTAAAGATGCCCTGAAGGCGCTAATCCTTAAAAACCTATTTAAACTGACACAAGAGGCCTATGAATCTTTCACAATGGCAGAACTCTTCGTGATGGCGAGGAGGATGAGGCTCCCTGCAGAAGCCCAGCAAAGAAGTAGAATACAGGAGCGCATTTTCAGAGTCTGCTTCACATTGTTGGGAGTAACAGATGATGAAATATACGACAAGTACTGGCTGAATGGTGCCATGATCCTTGATCTAATTGCAGAATTGGAACCCCTAATGCAGCACCAGACTCGCAGGACCCATGCCATCCCCACTCATGTGCAGGTCCTATGTTGCCTTCACCTACTTGCATCAGGCAGTTTCCAGGGTATAGTCACTGTCGCTGGAGGGGTGTCATAAATCTCATTTTCACATTTCTTTAAATCTTTCCTGAACGCCATGATGACAAGGATCCACAACCACATTACCTTTCCACAACTCCACAGGAATTGAATAAGACCAAACAGGACTGCTACCAGGTAGCAGGTTTTCCACATGTAATCAGTTGCACAGATTGTAAGCATGTTGCCATTTATCCACCAGCAGTGAATGAATACATTTTTAGGAACAGTAAATCCTATCATTCACTCAATATACAAGTAGTTTGCAATGCTAATTATATCATAAAAGGCATTGTGGCTCAATACCCGAGAAGCACACATGACTCCTTTATATTTTGACACAGTGGCATACACACCAGTCTGCTCAGGGGGGATTTTGCCAAAGGACATCTGCTTGGTAAACATATATAATGATTCCTCTCACACAATGGCCAAATGGCACTGCATAACTGTCACTAACCCTTTGCTCACTACCCTATAGGTGACAGCGCATACGCCGTGCGAAACTACATATTGACACCCTACCTCAACCCAGCCACCCCAAATGAGCAGAGGTATTATACAGCGCCCATCGCCAAATGAAATGTCATTGAACACACCTTTTGGGTGGATGAAAATTCACTTTCGCTGCCTCCACAAGACTGGCGGGACGTCGCAGTACCGGCCCGAGACCTGCTGCAGGATTGTGGCTGCATGTGCCATGTTGCACAATATTGCTACCAGGAGAAGCATACCCATTGCTTCGACCGATAGTGAGACTGAGGAGGACAACCAGCAAGGGCCACAACTATGATCAGCACATGGGGCAAGTTCAGCAGAAGGGCAAAGAAGACATGCACAAATTACACAACATTATTTCTGAGGCGAGTGATGATGACACACAGAATATTTGAACTGCACTGTATTTACTTGAATTAAACCATGCAGTTGTGTTCAAGCACACATAGCAGGTGCAAAGTAGCATAGTGATTGCATGCTGAAAATAAAACAATACTTCATTTTCGGACTTGGATCACAGTCACTAGTATGGTATTGTCAATGATTACCTCATCATGGTTGAATAGTTCTACCCATTTCAGTCTATCTCTTCCTACCTTGCACCCCCAAACGCCTTTTGCCGGCATCATCTCCATCCCTCAAGGAAGCTCCAGAAGGTGTTGTGCTCCGAGTGGTGCACCTCCTGCAAGTGGGGACTGGCACTGACAGGCAACTGAGGCTGGACGCCTCCTCACTCCCCTCTTCCCCGTCACATTGCTGCCCCCAGCAGTAGCATCCTGGATTTGTTCCACTGCATTAGTCACCTGCACCAGTGGTGCCCTAGCCACATCACCAAAACAATGGCTCATTTCTATCTGCATGGCCACGGACCGACGCGACAGCAGTGCAGTGTTGGTGCTCAGTCGATTGTTGTGTCACATTAAGCATACTTTGGGTCTCATTAAATTACTATCTGTCACACAGTGTTCACATGTTTACCTTTCTTATAGTGTGTTTGCCTACCAACTTGCCTAACCTGCTTGTAACTCCCATAAAGCATTTGGGTGTTGCATGAAAATGTGGACTGGAGGTAATACCTGTACACTAGAGCTGAACTGAGGTGAGGTTCACATTATATGTCTTTTGAAATGGACATTTGCATGCATCTTACCTTGTGAAGTACTGGCCCCTCCGGATGTATCCAACTGGCTCACTCCCGCCACAGCTTCAGGCTGGAGTGTAAACTCAACCAGGTCCCCCAGGGGTGCATTTCCAGGCAGTGTTGATGGTCCCCCTCAAGTCTTCTCTCCTTGGCACGGCTGCGCAGGTCGTACCACCTTTTTTGCAGGTCGTCTATTGTGCAGTGGGTGACCCCCACTGCATTCACTTTGTTCTGGATCCTAAGCCATATTTTCCTCTTCTCTGCCTCCGGTACCTTGAGGGACAGTTTCCCAAAGAGCTTGTCATGGCTCCTCATGACCTCCTCTATGAGGTTTTCAATTCCCCTCACACTGAACTTGAGCTTGTGTTTCCTGGTTGATGCACTCTCCCCTGATGCTGTGGAATCCATTATTTTGCTCTGAACAGCTCTGCAAGGCAAGAAGTTGCTTGTCCTGCTCTGATTCCGCTCTCAGCCTCCTCCTCTCACTCTCTCTGGGCATTGAATGAAGCATGGACGGTATAACTTCCTGGTTGTGATGTTATCAGCATGCATCAAAAGCGACACGCTATTTGAGATTTCGCTAATAGTAATTTCATTATTTGGGATATCGCTAATAGCGAGCGACATCGCAAATAGGTATTTTAGTATTTGCCCGTCACATTTGTGTTATTGCTATTTGTGATAGCGATTTTTACCGGTTCTGTAAATATTCGCTATAACGGCCATGCATAGGAAATAGCGACTTCTAAATAGTGATTCTTTAAAATTCGCTATTTAGGATCCGCTATTTCTAAGTTTGATGCATGTACCCCCAAATCCCCAGTTGCATTTACACAATTAAAATGTACATGAATACAGCAGGACTTGCTGATGTTATGCTTTCATTGTCTAATGTAGGCCCCTAAAAGTTGAAATCACACACAACAGTTTTTGGGTGCTCTAAAAGTTTTGACTTATTTCATTTCTATAAATACTTCTTTTAGCTTGCACTAGAGAGCTTGTGCATGTGAAATTGTTTAGATAAAATCAATTGTATCCGTTATCTACAAGCAACTAGTGTAAAATAAGAACAGTAGCTAACCTCAGATAAAAAAAATGCTCAAAACCCCATTTTGCTTGCAGCAGTACTAGTTAGTGCTCAATACAGAACGTGACCTCTGACACTTAAAAATTTTTGTCCGCTGTCTGAGCAAGGTTATCTTCAGGTGGCCATGATAATTCAAATTAACTCTCCTAAAGCATGACTGAGGGTGCCTCTGTGCTGATATTTTGCTGTTATTTTAAAGGTCGGATCTAACTGTTGCTGTTTTTTATTCTTATTCCTGTGCAGCGTTGCTCAAAAATTTAGAATGCTAGAATGCGCCTAGAAATTTGGGCTAAAGCCATTCAATGTAGTTCACATATCTCGAGAGCTACTCTCTTTGCGTAACTTCTAATAGACTTTGTATTTGACACTGCAGCCATTAGGCCAGACTAGAAATTATATGTTAAGTGTGTCACTAAGAGACAGTAATATTGGCTTTGTTAGATAAACTTATATTCGCCCTTGTAATTTAATACACAATTTATTTACCCATTTAGACGTAGAAATCTGAATGCGCACTATGCACATGTTGAGTTTTTTATATTGCTATTTTATTTTACAGTAGGGTTGTTAGACATTATGAAGATCATAAAAATGCAAAAACAACTTTAGTACAATTAATTGTAATAATATTTTACATGTAGTCATTATTGAATAATAATCACTAACCCTTTTGTTGTTTCTACATATTATTCCTTTTATTTTGCCTTTAAATCTATTTATTTATAACACATACAAAACTTCTTTTGACACTAAGCACAGAAGCTTTAATGAAACATAGAAAGTGTGTTTCACCCTTTAGAAATAAGGTATTATTTACCATCAGAACCACAAATGTGTTTCTTAGGAAAAAAATAGTAAAGAAAGTCCTGGCTTTCATGCTTTTTCTTTTTTCCAAAATAATGATACTATAATTCTAACTTTGAAGACTAGTTGTCTTTAATGCAGGTACTTTTATGTGCCATTTCATACTACCTTAAAACATAGTTGCCACAGTCTTTACTTGTAGCATGTGTCTTGTTAGGCCCTGGCGTATTTATTTAGATGTTTTTTATGACCTGCAGATGTCTGTTTTCACACTTTTATTAGGAGGGAAGGTCCAGGGCTCCTAAATTCTTTCTTAAAATGAATGTCACAAGGCCCCTATGATGCTATCTATGATGCGAAAAGGTGTATATTGGACTGCTATTTAAATACAAGTCTCCCAGCTGTCTAATATGACGGCAATGTGCTGTACTCCCATGTCCTCACAGAAACCCAAAAAAGGTGATAATCCACTCATTACCTCCCTCTGTTCACACATGCCCCTTTGGACAGACAGTTCTTGCTGGTGCTGGGAATGAGCTCTGTTCATTCTATTAAAACCAGGCATTCCCCACCAGTCAAAATCTATTATTTGCAGTGTGATAAAAGAAGGACGCTTTCTTTTTTCAGCAGTTCACCCCTACAGCAGCCATCAATTACTCATATAATGTGAATGCTTTTAATATTTAATATCATATATTCATGGAGAGTCAAATCTACACCACATTTATGATAAATTCAGCATAGCTTTCTAATTTTGTATTAACAATTTTATATGGTGTATACACTATTGATATGTTGATTTTACTTGAAATTTCATCATAAAGTGCTATACCATATGCCCAGGAGCTGTATTACATTTTTTATTTTAAAAAATAGTTTTTATTGCAGAATTAGAAACAAGATCACAAAATAAGTCAACCAGTACACTTATGATATCCCAAAGCATAAATAAAATATTAGTAAATTCGTACACAGCCAATTAGCCCACAACCCGGAGGCCGGGCGGCGCATCAAGTTGTATGCTCAGCAAAGATGTCACAGTGGTCACCCCATAGGGGTGTCTGGTTAACAACACGATTTAGTATCTGCGTTTTACCCCCCTAAACTCCGACCCCCCCTCTACACCAGCAAGCATGCCCAGGCGCCCTATGTGGGTGATATCGGAATTGTAACAGCTGGCCCTGCTCGTTCCTATCAGTGGACGTCTATGGTGTCTGTTCCAGGGTATTCCTATTGTTGCCCCTCGGCAACCTGCTTTACCCCTGTCGGGGACCCACTGCTGCGTACCCAGCCCTAGGTTTCAACTGCGGGTATCTGCCATAACATTGCCTCGGTGTCTAACAACCCTTCCCAAACCATCCCTTCCCCCCCCCAACTGCTGCTGATGTGGGCATAGTTATTCAGCATTGATAATGGAGTACGCCACAAATCGGGTATTGCTTTTGTTCTTTCAAGCCTCATGGAGCCCTAGTTGTTCAATGTACCTACTCTTCATCTTCTACCATGTAGTCACGCAACACTTGAACTATCATCTCCCATGCTCTCAAGCTTTTATCATTGTCAGTCCTGGCAGCCTGTCGCATTCTGAGCACACTTTCACACCCTTTCATCCCGGGGATGCGCCAGTTAACATAAATCTGCCCCAACATATCTTCTATGAAACATAGGACAGTGTATGCAAATTATATTCTCTTTTAATATGGAATGCTTGGCATTTCTGCCTTGAGTTTTAATTCTAATTTTTACAATTCAGGGAATATAATAATTGAAGTTTCACACATCTATACTTTGTTGCAGCTACACTTTCCATAGTTGTTCCGGGCCAATACAGCTCCTCAGGATTGAAGCGATGCTCAAATGGTATCCACCTCTCAACCGCCCTAAATCTGCAATTTATATAAGAAGCAGACTTATAGATGGTTAAGCGAGGGAAATATGTGAATAGCAAGGAAGGAAAGGATGGGGACAGTGGGGAGGGAGATCTGTCAGAAGACACAACACAAAAAGAATAATTAGCTTCACTCTTAAATCCCTTCCTTTCTATATTATACACTATGCTACAGTACTAACCTGTAAAGAAAAATACTATAATCATAGATGCAGAAGAAGTATACATAGTTTCTTCCCTGGTCATGAAGCTGAAACAACAACGACATACGTAAGGATTTTATATTAGATTCTCAACCGATATCCTTACTGATGAGAAACCCAAATACCTTTCATGCTGAAAGAAACCTCTTTATCCTTACACACTCCTGCATGTAAGAAAAGAAAACAGCAAACCACGGTTAAAACAATTGCATATAGCAATTTCCTTTTTTTGCTGACTCTTGCCTCGAAAAACATGAAACTTCACTTGAATTTCAGTTTATACATAACCATGGAAACTGTCTCACTGTTTGAAGAAGAGAAATTCTAAATTTTCTTTCTCCTCTACTAAACTTCTAGTACTTAAATACTGTTCCCTTAGACATTGTGCACCATGTCATATGAGAGGTAAACATTTTCATCACCCATGCTTCAGAAATAATAATCAAGCTTATTTCAATATGAACAATAATGGCCATCAGTCAATAACATAACTTGTCACCTCGATTCTCCCCTCTCATGAACCTCACAAACCAGCCGGTCTTGCAAAGCCCGCCAACGAAGGGAAAGAAGGCATTCAAATAAATACAATGTACATTTCCTTGTTGTCCTTTAACCAGGACTCTGATGCATCAAAAATGTTAGGCATCTATTTCATAGTCCACTATCACAGTCTCTATGTTTCCCAAGTGTTAGACCTGTCTGGCTTTTTGACGTAGTCCCTCCTCATTATTATTTATTTTGTCCCCTTTTTGCCCCTCATACCCTTGATAATTTTTTGTCTACTGACTTTTTGTAGGTGTTGGCCAGGGGGATAGGTGTTCTTTCTCCCTCTCATAATCTTTTACCTCAGGCCCAGAGGCCTGTTCTGACAGGAAAGTTGGCACCACCTAAAATGGTGGCCACCAACTGCCCCAACTGTCACACCCAGAACTTGGCCATAGCCTAGCATAGGGCATTCTAGAACCTTCTGGTCCATTCTGGACCACTGAAGGGCAGCCTATATAAGGCGGAATGCGAGGCAGCCATTTTGTCTACATGTGGAAGTCAGCTGGAGGACAGGCTGTAGCTAAGGGTGGGAAAAGGTTAGACATAGGGTTGACTTACTGGACTGGGAAGCTGCCTTATTGATCTACCCCACTACTCCCCTTTTGGTTACTTGTCCTGGCCCCGCTGCGGAGGGTTACTGGAGACCCTGGGCGCCTAGCTTGCCCCTTGTCTGAATTATACAGGGGAAGCCTTCAGGAGAAGGAGACTGCAGTGCTGCGGTGTGCAGTCCTCTGCCCAGAATAAAAGATTCCAGAGAGACTGTTGCAGTAGGAATCTCCCACGGAAAGGGGCCTATCCTGGTGCCCCCTCCCCCTTGTTCAGCTCGTAATTCAAGTGCTGCCCGACTGCTGGAATCGCGCCCTCCCGGGTTCCATACCCCCCGTGTCCCTCCTCCTACCTGTGACACTGAGGGCTGGGGGAGCGGAGACAGCGGGACAACAAGCTGTTCTGCTTCTGAGGCTGAGCGAGGGGCGCTGGTTTGGAGATCTGCAGTTAAGCCCCGAGGTGAGGAGTGAGCCAGGAGAAACCCCTGTCGACTTCCGAGTGGGCGGAGAAGGAGAGCAGCGCCGTTCAAACAGCGCGGTCTCAGACGGTGAGACACTCGCTTCCCACGCATGCCCAGTGGAGCCGCCGGGCTTTGTGAGGCGGAGCCGGATCGACGGAGGAAAAGGCAGTGGCGCTCATCTGCGCCAGTCCGTCCCCTCAGCGCTGACCCCAGGAAGAGTGGACGCGAGTCTTAAGGCTTTGACAGCGGGTGCTGGGTGAACGAGATCCCGTCCTCGAACCTTCCTGCGCTAGCCTCGGGGACAGAAAGCCGACTGCGAGGGAGAGGTCCCCTTCGGTATCTGCCAGCCTGGACTGCGGTGGAGCCGCCTGATTGAGCCTGACACGTGGAGACTTGGGGAGCAACGCCTCCCTGGTGCAGTAAGGAGTGTGTGGGGCAGGTGGGGAGAGTGAGCCGGTAGGGCCTAATCTCCTCCAGTTATTTCAATTAAGAAGGGTCCCTAAGAGAACTGTCTGTGAGGGAGAGGAGGGGCGCTAGAGCCGGTGTAAACAGATCCAACACCCTGACTGTCTTCCTCACCTGTACTTGAGGAAGCTATCCCTAGTAAGTGCTGGCTCAGGGAAAAGAAAGCTATTGTAATAGGGCCTGAGAGAAGGAGCCCGTGCCAAAGTGGTGCTGGTCCTGGTCAATTAAAAGAGGTATAAGCCCTAATTAAGGCGGCTGAGACAATTGTTGACATCTGGGTTAACTGAATCCTCATTGAATGTGCTCCCTGATAATGAGTAGTGGTGTGAGGAGGTAAAGTCTAGAGCACTTCACTGGAGTATAATCTATTTAATACTGGAGTCTGAGGAAATATACTATCGATATTGATTATTGATTCAAGTTAACAAACCTGAGAGTGTTATTACTGATTTAATGACAATTGTACTGTATTGTTGAAACTGGCTGATTAATTGCTTAGCAGTTCAAATGATATAATTGCTGATACTAAAGTGACCTGAAATGTTCCAAGCTATTTATATTGTGAGAACAAAGAGAATATTATTTTTATAAAGCAGTACGTATTTTCCCACATTTTTGGTGTAGTGTTTTCTTTTTGAGTGCTATTGCGTGGTTTTACTTTTGGGTGGTCTGCAACCTTTACACTGTGCCTCTGAATTGTTAGTCTTGCCCTAGGCCAGGCTACCCCAGTTCCAACATATTGGTGCCTAGCGGTGGGATTCTGACTTGGTTGCAGCTACTCACTAGTAATTCAACGTAATACACTAAACCTACACCAGGAGTTTTCTCCTTGCGGCCCTCCCAATTTGTCTTTTTTGATTTTTCCAAATTTATTTTGTGGGTGGAGTTGGCTTGAGGTTGCCCTTGCAACTCTGAAATTTCTGGTGTGTAACTAGGTTTGCCTGACTCACAATGGAGTTCGCTGTGGAAAACCTAGAGGTCTATTCCGTGTCACAATTGAAAAAGTTTCTACCAGCAAATGGGGGTATTTTTCAAACATGGTGCCAGGAAGGGGGAGCTCCAGACCAGTCTTCGGGCTTGGGTGGAGGCACACCAAGAAAAGAAGGAGGAGGAAGAGGGGGTAGACCAGGACACGGTGGGGGGGATAGATGAGTTATTCCACACTGAAGGGGAAAACTTACTCCCAGGACCAGTGTCATACTCCAGAAGGGGCAGTAGCATCTCTGGGGGAAGCCTAACGGAAGCCGAGCTCACCGATAGGAGGGAGAAAAGACAGTTGAGGTGGGAGTTGGCCAAGTTGGAGCAGGAGAAAGAGGAGAGGAGGATGGCCCACGAGTTCAGACTGAAGGAACTGGAGCTCCAAAGTCTGCGACGGGGGTCCTCTCCTGGAAGGAATGGTGGCAGCGAACCAAAGGAGTCAGCCAGGGAGACCAAACCCCATTTACCAAAAGACCTGATAGCGAGCTTCAGTCAGGGGGACGATATAGCTAAGTGGCTGGCTGCTTATGAGGTTTCTCTGAGGGTTCATGGGGTGCAGGAGAAGCACTGGGGGGGGGGGGGTTTGTACAGGTACATGCCTCCTGCTGATCGGGACACCTTGCTGGCCCTGGAACCAGAGGAACAAACTAACTACCCCACCATGAAGCTGGCGTTGTTAAGGAAGTTCGGGCTTACCCCAGAAAGGTACCGGCAGAAGTTCAGGGGGAGCCACAAATTAAGCACCCAGAACTGGGTGGACTTCCTTGACTATGCCAGAAAGGCCTTAGAGGGTTGGGTCCAGGGCAGTGAGGTGAAAGATTATGAGGGGCTGTACGATCTATTTTTGAGAGAACACCTCCTCGAGAAATGTTTTCCCGAGCTGCGCCAACACCTGGTGGACAGCAAGCTGACCAATCCCCGGAAGCTTGCAGAGTAGGCGGACATCTGGACAAGTACCCGGGTGTCCTCCAAGGGGACTGGAGGGGAATCTCAAAAAGCCGGACAGGGCGCCCCCCAGAAGAAGGAGGGGGGAGATGAGGAAATATAAATTTTTGGTCAAGTTATGTTCCCTATCGTGTACCCCACCGTCTCCATGTACGAGTTTAAAGTGCATGTAACTTCCCTCCTGTGCCAGCTATGAAGACGCAAATACATTTGCGTCCAACGTTAACATGTCCTCTTTCAGACCCACCCTGAATGGGTTGAATAGTCCGTTCCTGAGTATGCCATGCCAACGTCTTTTTGTAGTGTACTTTACACGTTTTCAGCTCTGGCAAAGTAGGCCCGGAATTCTGCCATCGAGCCTTTTTCCTGCCTTCTGACTCTGAAAGCCCAGGCTGCCCAGGCTGCCTCGTACCTGTGAACTCTGCCTTACTTTCAGCGCGGCCCACCGCGCTTAGCTCAGCCTGCTGCCTGCCAAGAATGAATTCAACCTTCGAGTTATCTGTTTCCCTCTCCGAAGATGCATTCCTGCCTACTAGTTTAAGTAAACATTCCCCCAGCTGTAGAGCAAAAGGGCCTGGCCTTACTGTCTCTGTGCAAGTAATTCATAGCCTCTGTTACCACGCTACCATGGAAGGCCCATGCCCCACGCTTCTCATGCAGACACTTAGGCGCTTATACACGCACTCACAGTCAGTATAGAATAGCTTCTGCCCCAGAGACCTTTCCGCCCAGATAGCTCAGTTCCTAAACATCAGATATCAGATATGATAGCAGCACAAGTTGATCTGACATGCCAGACTTCTGTCTCTTCCCGCTAGTTGAAATGTCAAGTCCCTTGCACCCCTTCAGCTTCACGTCAGTCACACGTCATGCAGCTGCGCGCGCATCCAGGCCTCAGATTTCTGCTGACATTGCAAGATTCTGCTTATTGTTGCCACCCACTTATGACACCTACCTGTGACGTTTCTAGCACACACCTCTATGTTCACGCCTAGTTCACGCCTTCTAATTACGTATCATGACCACGTGTGTGTTTTATCTTGTTTCTCTCAGCTGTTACGCCTTCTGCATTGACTTCTATTGTGTATATTAAGTATAAAAGTAATGTAATGTCAATAAAGTATGCTCTATCCCTTCTTACACCCCTGTGGTGGTAAGAACCAGATATCCAGGTCATGACCATTCCTTTTTAAGGAATAAAACCCCTAAGAACTCTAACACCACGGACTCTGCGTCTTTCTTTCCGATTGAGTTATTATTGATTAAGTACTTACCTGCATAGAAATTAAGACGGTAAATTAAATATTTACGACATTTTGGCGCCCGAACAGGGACCCCTCCCCCACCTCACGCGCCGGTTGGTGCGTTGCAAACTCTGTCCCCTGCCATCAGTTAGACGGAAACTACGCGTACCGGCAGGATTTCCTGTATCTCCCTCTGGCCCACGGAGGTGACGAAGACTGCAATCAGCACCCAGACGAGGCGGTGAGGAGCGCGGAGGATCCCGACCAGAGCCTAGCCGAAAGAAGCAAGGTCCGAGGTGTCAAGAGGCCCACCAGTTTTCCGAAGTATCAACGTGTCGAGTCGAGTCGAGTCCGGTCCAGTCCAGTCGAGTTTTCCGAGGCCTTCTGTTTTCCGTGCTTCCCGGTGAGTACCATTGCTGGGACGTATCTAGACGGGTTTGGGTACACAAGTCCGGTCTGCACTGTTTTAGACAGTGTATCTGTACTGTTTAGCAGTATATCCGATGATTCAAGTTCTTGCACTGTTCTCAGCAGTGTATCTGTGCTGTTTAGCAGTACATCCGGCATAGGGGGTAGTAATAAGTGTTTTTAAATGTCTTTTTCCATGTGATTAATGTCGTTGTATGAGTGACTGTTTTATGTACATTATTGTGTTTTTGTGTAACTAGCTGTATTCAGTATTAAGTAGCAAGGATTGAGCATTCAGTATTAAGTAAACAAGATGCCGTTTTTCAACAAGTTAAAGCAGATAGGAACTAGGAAAGGGATGCTAGAGGAAGAAATTCCTATCCCCCCTAGGGACACTCCTGGAAATTTCATGTACCATAAACATGGCATAGACGCCATACTGTATCTAGATTTATGGGCCGATTATACTAAGCATCTAGACGAAAGACACAGATGGCCCGTTACCGGAACATGGGATGCCGAGTGCATCTTGAAGGTAGAAGAAGCATTATGGAAAAAGAAAGCCAGACAATCTCAGAAAGACGCCATAGAATTTTGGCGTAAGGAATCACATAAGCGTACAGAAAAAGCACTCCGTAGAGAAGACAGACTTAAAGAATCAGATAAAGCTCAAGAAAACGAATTAGTTACTGAAGGGATTCGAGTAAAAACAGAGCAAATAGACCGCGCACGAAACAATCTTGTAAATGGTATGTATCTTGTGGCCGAAGGTTCGCCTGAAGCCACTTCAGAAATACCGAAAAACCTGCCGCCACCATTAGTTCCAACTAAAGTAACTCACAGGACCACTAAAGACATATTCCTGAATTCCTATCTAGAGGATGTAGCCCCCGCTTACACCAATCTGCTTGTCCGCGCCCTGCCTAACGACGGGGACGGGGGTGGTAACCCGCCCCAAGATCATATTCCGCCAGTACCACAACAAGGTTCCCCCGCCCGACAGATTCCCCCTGTTCCACCACCTCCACCACTTCCCGCACCTAAAATTAATCTACCGAAACCGCTTCTACCTGATCCTACTAAAAGACAAATTCAAGTACCGATACGGACTCCACAAAGAGATAACGCTCAAGTTTCAGCCTCAGGAGGTGCGTCCGGGGGTCCCCAGACCCCGCCGCCAACACGTAGATTACACTTGCAGAAGCCCTTTATGCTCCACTCACCCCGCCTCGACCCACTTAAAGAACCACTTCAAGTTTGCAGATACGACCCAGTACCCGGTAAAGATGATAGGATGTTTATAGCATCACTACGCTTACGACAAGCTACAGATTACCTACTGTACTTCCCAGGAATGAAAGAGTACCTAGATAGAATATACAATTTTGTCCGGACTGGGGAAGACCCTGACAGTATTAAGGAAGCCATGCATATCAGAAAGTCGACACTCAAGCGTATCTACTACGTTTTTTCATAAATTGCTTAATAAGAGAACGAGACAGGCCTGAGACAGACCAGGATGAATTAGATGGACTCAACAAGTGGGGTCAAAATATATCTGAAGGAAAACATGATAAAGGGGGTTGCATAGCCAGTATGTACAAGAAAATAAGAAAAGAAGTAATAGAGATACACAAAAAAGAAAAAGAAAAAGAGAATGCCTCCTCCGAGGAGGAGGAAGAACGTGAAGAACCAGAAAAGACTACAGATACGATAGCATATGTAGGTAAGGGAGCTTACCTTAGGAAAGGCATTCGTCCAGAAAGCAAGAGAGTTTTTCTCTCTGGCTTAACCAATCCGAATTCTACTGAACATCAGTTCCAGGAGACCGATAAAAGGCTTCGAGACCGAATGAGGTACCATGTACTCAATTCTATGGATGAACAAGAACTAGCTCGGTCAGCAGTATTATGGGCTGACAATCCGGATATATATAATGATGACACAGTAGCGCAGACATTCCTGAACCTTTCCCCAGACGAACAGAAATTAGCAGGTGTATACATGATTCAGCACCTCCTCACGTTATACAGAAACCAACATTCTGATCCAGGTCCCTTACACGATACATTAGAAGCACTACTCATGGATAGATGGAGAGGTTTAAGCACCAAATTAATTCAAATTATTCTAGAACAACGACACAGATATAACACTTTCGTAAGCTCCGAATATGTTCCCGCTCCGCCCCCAGAAAGAAAAATGTATCATATGGAACGTCTGCATGGCATTGAAAGTCAGAACCCCTTACGAGAAGTGCATCCAGTTATGGGTGAGGATCATACCTTGAAACGAGTGTATGTACACACGCCTCTGACTAAGTTAGAACTGTTAGAAATGAAGAAACTAGTACCGTGTCATGATAAAGACCCTGCAGGTTTTCACAGAGAACTTAAAGACATGTTACTGATGGGGGATTACACATATGAAGATATCATGAAAATGTTAAAGGTACTGCTGCCCACGGGCATCTACGAGAAACTCAAGGAAAAAGAATGGGAGGTGGGAGAGAAAAAGATTGTATGGGCAGAAATAGAAGACGAAGAGAACAAACGTGTCCCAGGGGTAGGCCTTGGGGAGAAAACTAAAGCATTACCAGGTTTGATAGTACAGGTTCTGCCAAGATTATTGACAACTAGAAAGGAAGATTGGGACGCCATCTCGTCCTGTAAACAGAAACACGATGAAGATACTAGTGACTTCTATTCAAGATTCGAGAAATGTTTCATTATTAATAGTGGCCTTAAACCAAGTAGTGAGTCATACCCGCATCTTTTTGTATCAAAATTAGTCGAGAATTCCCTGCCATTAGTTAAGAACCGCGTGTACAAAGTTGAAAGTACTTGGCAGGCAAATACGCCATCCCACATGTTACAGATGCTACAATACCATCAGAACAGAATTAGAGAAGAACAAGATCAGGAACAGAAACGCATGAAAGACACGAAAATGAAAATGTTAGTGGCCCAATCGGTTCCAGCCGACGGCCAGAGAAAGGGTACGACCCAGACAGGCCATTCCGCAGCTCCCGTTAAAGGGACATGCAACTATTGCAAGCAGCCAGGTCACTACGTACACGAATGCCCAGTTCTGAAACATAATATAGCGACAGGTAAAACTAAAGAAAGACCGCACCCGCCTAGACAAGATCATAATCAGCATCAGTCTTCACAGAATGTACAGCCCATGCAGAATACACAGCCTATGCATGCTCCATCACATACAGCACAGACAGTAGCGGTATCACAGCCACAGCCCATTGCCGCAACTCAGCAAGTTTCACAACAGATGTACCAGTATGCCCAGTCCGCTTACCCCGATTATTCACGATATACATGAAACAGCCTAGAGAGGGAAGGTGGCTTGCCTCTTATTGAGATTCCTGTAGATCAAGAGAGTCCTTATGTACATAGTCAAGTATTGGGAAAAGACAGAAAGTTTTTAATTGACACAGGGGCAAGTCGCACCACAATCAGTCATGATGAAGTTCCAGGGGCACCCCTCTCAGGCTCACAGAATGTTTCCCTTGGTTTTTCAGGACAGCCTATTGTAAATGAGGTATCGAAACCCGTTCCCCTGGCTGTGGGTCCATTATCACGTGTTACAGACCTGTTACTCACGAAATCATGTCCAGAAAATCTGTTAGGAATAAAAACATTGAAAGCCCTAGGGGCTGTTATATGTTGCTCCCCGGAAGGAGTTAGACTTTTCTTGAGAGACTTTAAGGGTCATTACGTGTTACGAGCGTTTGATGTCAGATTGAAAAATGTACCAGACCACTTGTGGGCAAAAGGCCCAACTGATGTAGGTTGTATGCACATTACACCATACCGTGTTACACTCAAATCAGGTGTAGTTTTACCCAGAATCAGACAATACAAGTTACCACCCGATGCTGTAGTGGCTTTACTGGAAATCATTGAAGAGCTCATTGCCCAAGGAGTGGTCGTAGAAACCGACTCCAATATCTGTAATTCACCCATCATTCCGATTCTTAAACGTACTGATCCCAATGCACCACCAGTATATCGGCTGGTGATTGATTTAAGAGAATTGAATAAATGCATTATTCCACAGTACCCTGTGGTTCCCGACATCTCATCCTTATTGACGGCTATTGATTCAGAAGCAACGTTCTTTACTGTAATTGACCTCAAGAACGCCTTCTTCAGTGTACCTATTGATCCAGAGAGCCAATATCTCTTCGGATTCAGTTTAAATGGACGAAGTTTCAAATTTTCACGCGCACCTCAAGGATTCACAGAAAGCCCCAGCATCTATAGCCAAGCACTGAAAAGACAACTTGATTGTATCACAATGCCAGTTAACACCGTTTTACTGCAATACGTCGATGATCTGCTGATCACCGCACGAAGTGAGCCCGAATGTGAACAAGCATCACTGACAGTTTTACATTTTCTGGCCGACAAGGGACACAAGGTGTCTCCTTCGAAGCTACAATTCTGTGTTCAGCAAGTTGTGTACTTGGGTCACTTTCTGTCCAAAGTGGGGAGACAGCTCACTCCCGATCGCATTCAGTTAATTGTAAATATGCCACAACCACAGACACAAAAGGAAGTGCGGGCCTTTATAGGCCTCACCTCGTACTGCAGACAGTGGATTCCCCAGTATGCATTTCTAGCCAAACCACTCATTCAGTTAACAACACAGGAGGCAGCGACTTCGACTGTTCTCCCTTGGACTCAGGAACATACACAGGCTTTTGAAGAATTAAAGAAAGCTTTATGCCAAGCACCAGTTCTAGCGACACCATGTTACAGCAAACCTTTTACACTTTTTGTTACAGAACGTGAGGGTACAGCATTGTCTGTCCTCACTCAAGACCAAGCAGGTTCACATAAGCCTTGCGCTTATTTTTCAAGTACATTGGATTCAGTAGCTCAGGCACTCCCTGCGTGCTTGAAGTCAGTAGCAGCGACAGCCTTAGCAATCAGACAGAGCGATTCAATTGTTTTAGGAAACCCATTAACAGATCAAGTTCCACATTCTGTAGAGGTTCTTTTAAACAGAACCCAGACTCAGCACTTGACTATAGCACGACTGACAGGTTATGAATTGACACTATTCCAGCCACACATAGAAATCAGACGCTGTAGCATTCTGAACCCCGCAACATTGTTACCTACAATTATGACAGATCCAACCCCGCATGATTGCATAGAGATCATTAATACAGTAACAAAACCTTGACGAGATCTAGCAGATGTTCCACTGGAAAATCCAGACCTGACACTTTATGTGGACGGTTCATGCATGAGAACAAGTACAGGAGAATTAGTGGCCGCGTATGCAGTGACCACTGAAACTGAAGTTAAAGAAACACATCGTATTGACACATTGTCTGCTCAAGCGGCGGAGCTCATCGCTCTGACCCGAGCTTGTATTCTAGCCAAAAACAGAAATGTTAACATATACACTGATTCCCGCTATGCGTTCGGAGTCGTACACGACTTCGGCATGTTATGGCAAGAAAGAGGTTTCTTGACCTCTCACGGTGCCAAGATCCAACACGGTCCCCTCATTCAAGCACTGTTAGAAGCAATACATCTGCCTTCAGGCATATCCATTATGAAGTGTAAAGCACATACTAAAGTTGCAGATTCTGTTTCCCAGGGTAATGACCTGGCAGACCAGACAGCAAAACATACAGCATTGACTCACACCCAGACTACTGATGTGACAAAGACAATAGTACCAACTCAGTGTATGTCAGTCAGGGATCCCACCCTAGACGTAATCGATATTCAGACACATGCCACTCCTGATGAAATAAAGAAATGGACTGAACTAGGAGGGATCCAGACAGATCAAGGATGGGTCACAAAGGGAAAATCTACGTGGTTCCTCCCCGACTCAATGGTCCAAATAATGATAAATACAGCACATAGTCCTGCACATCTAGGAGAGAAAGCTATGTTAGACAGTTTACAGAATCTCTGGTACAACAAACACTTACGAGCAGCAGCAAAACAGAAAGTGCGTACTTGCATGATCTGTTGTCAGTTCAATCCAGGTAAAAGCGTTCCTGTAGAGCAAGGTGGATTTCATCCTCCCGATCACCCTTTTGAAGTCCTCCAGATGGATTATATCCAGATGGACCGTTGTCGAGGATTCAAATATGTCCTCGTAGTTGTTTGTGCACTTTCTCGTTGGACCGAAGCATATCCAGTCCCAGACTACACTGCTCCGACCACTGCCAGGCAGCTGGTTCGAGAATTCTTCCCACGATACGGCCTGCCTCGTGACGTGTACTCAGATAACGGACAGCCGTTCTCATCCGAACTCATGAAGCATGTCTCCCTTCTGCTAGGATATCAGTGGAGATTCCATTGTGTCCGACATCCCGAAGCCGCAGGCCTTGTAGAGAGGCATAACCAGACACTAAAGACCCGCCTTGCTAAAAATGCCAGGAGAAAGGGGTCGACTGGATAGTCGCCCTACCAGTTGCACTGTTCTACATGAGAATGGTTGCCCACTCGAGATCAGGACTATCCCCGTACGAAGTGGTCTTTGGCAGACCACCGAATATGTGGGGGACGCCCATGCCTAAGAAAATTACTGATGTTGATTGTAACATGTTGACAGATTACCTTGCCTCCTTGATGTCTGCACTCCAATCATGTCGTTCACAGGTTGCCGCAGCCTTTCCTGACAACACTGATGTAAAGCCGCATGATGTCCGTCCTGGCGACCTGGTCCTAATTAGGAACTTCGACAGGAAAAGTCCGCTGGAGCCCCGCTGGAAAGCGCCGAAGACCGTCCTTCTTACTACGAGGACCGCAGTAAAGGTGGAGGGCAGAAAGGGGTGGGTCCACACGAGTCATATTAAACAATGCAACGAACTGAAACCAGACCCAGACTCGTCCACCCCCACCAAAGACTGTATTAAACCTAGTGACTTTAAAGTACCCGAACGAGAGAAAACTCCCCAAGAGGAGTATAAATTGAAACTTCGATCTAGCAAGTCAGACAGTTTAATTGTTTAAGTCCTCCCCTAGGTGAATCGGTTAAATAGTTTCTGACATGTATCCCCTAGATCGAGATAGAGAGAGAGAGAGACAATTCAAGAAACGTACCTATTGCAAATCACTGCGTAGTCACTGTATAGTGACATTATTAATTATGTTTTTTCTAAGTCTTCTGATTATTGTTGCAAGTATACTGCTTCCTCTCTATTACCCTATCTTCAAGCGTGAACAATCTGCTTACAATGTTTCCGCTGAACATTCTTTTAGTACATTACCCCTTCACGAATTGTCTTACAGACTTGCGCTGCGCAACAACACATTCATTAGCATGTTACATCACTCCCATCAGACGAGCAATGCTACAAACTGTTGGATATGTGGCCGACTCCCTCCCCATCAGAAATACAAGGGAGTTCTGCCCCTCTTTCCGTATCCATTCACTCACAATGGCTCCTGTGGTGCATGGAGTAGATTGATTAATTCTTTAGATTCTGATATTGCTGTTACCCGCGAAGGGGGCTGGGTTTGGGGAAACCTGAATTCAGTTCTGTTCGACGTCTGTTACCCTGATAAAAGTGGACGATCCGTTAGAATAGGAACTGATCTAGAAAACGAAGTATATGGATTAGGTAATTACACAGTTAACCTCATGATCCTTACTATTGAGTCCGAAGCTGCACCCATTCTCCCCGCTATGTCAGTATTACCGGTCACTGGTCATCTTTGTGTTAGAAAGAAAGGTTCAGTACACTTAGGTCATAGTAAATGTACTACTGTGGTCGAATTCACTGATGAGGGTAGGTCCTCATTTCGAGCTACACGTCATTCCTACTTTGTTTGTGGCCATACCGCATACATACGTTTACCTTCAGATTGGGATGGTACCTGTTACATTGCTTTCCTTCTGCCCCCTGTTTTCCTAGCTCCTCCTGATTATCATAGAAATACAAATCTAGTAAAAGATAGATTCCGAAGAGATCTCCCGATTGTCGACTATACTGAAACGGCATGGGAGCAATACACGGATTTTAATAAAGGATTCTTTTTCTTCACAGGCCCCGTCCAAAACAGTAAATTAATACGTAGACTAACTAGGACACTTGAAGCAGTAGTACATGAAACTGCCTCCGCCCTAGGTAACTTAACAGAGGAGCAGTCTGCTATGCGGATTGTTGTCCTTCAAAATCGTCTTGTTATTGACGTCATCTTGGCAGATAGAGGTGGAGCTTGTAAGGTCATCGGGTCAAGTTGCTGTGTTTTCATTCCAGAAAACGCGCCATCTGTATACAAAGCTATTACACGTCTTCATAAGATTGCAAGTTTAATACATCAGAATCCAGGCACCTGGACTTGGTCCGGATGGTTCTGGACAACGTTGACCGCTTGGGGATGGAAGATCCTATCCTTCCTAGGCATTGCCCTTGTCATAGTATTCAGTTGCTGTCTGTGCCTACAGTGTGGGCCGGCGATATGTGGACTGTGCGCTAGGCGTGGGCGGAAAATCCGTTCCGCTCGCGGATTTTGCGGATTTTCGGGAAATCCGCAATCCGCGAGATTTGCGAATTTCCCGCAAAATCCGCAAATCCGCGAGCAGCGGATTTTGCTCGCACTGCTCGCACTGTTCGCGTGAGTTCGCGCCCCGCGAATAAGTGCAAAATTGCAGAAATACGATCTTGGCAAAACTGAAAGTAACTACTTACCAGGTTCAAAAGTTCAGGCACATCATTAGTAGCCATTTCCTGTAGTGCTTCCTGAGGGGCCCCTCCAGAGTTCAGTTGCCAGTTGAAACTATTATGTGACCCTGCTCTGAACCTCAGAATAGTTACACATATGCCACAAAGGTCCTGAATTACAGCTAAGGGAGACAAGCAGGAGCCAGGCTGGAAGTTAAAATCCATTAATCAGCCCCTAATTCATTATTGTCAGTTGGGGCAGGGCAGGTGTTGTAACTAATTTTGCAACAATGAAAGCACTTAGCAAGTGCAAAAGATCACTAATCAGGGCGCACTAAGGAAGCAGGTGCCAGCTAAAAAAATATTCTGTGACACATTAATCAGCCCCAAATTAATTCAGGTCACTTGAGGCAGGGAAGGTGTGCTTTGCTTTGCCGAAAATAATGTACACTGGACAACCAGAGGGTGTAGTGATGAAACAGAGGGTGGCATGGGTGGGCCAGAGGGTGGCATGAGTAGTCAGAGAGTGGCAGTGGTGACAGAGAGTGGCAGTGATGAAGAAGAGTGTCCCAAACAGGCTGGACACGTAGAAACAACAAGTTCGCAAAACTTGCGACCCGACAGGTAAGTTCGCAAATTGCGAAATTGTAAAAACCCTCGCGAACTGGCAGAAACACGGGCGAACACAAAAAAAAAAAAATCCGCAAATTCGCGGGAATTCGCGGATTTTGCGGATTGCGAATCCGCAAATCCGCAAAATTCGCGGATTGCCAATCCGCAAAATCCGCTCATGCTTACTGTGCGCCACATCGTGCATTGAACATTCCAGTTTTCTCTCAAACAGACAACGGAAGAGAGACGAGCAAATGATGTTACAAGAACAGACTGATCGATTCATGATGATCGAGATATCATGAAGGGTCCGTAGGGAACAAGGAGGGAATGAGGAAATATAAATTTTTGGTCAAGTTATGTTCCCTATCGTGTACCCCACCGTCTCCATGTACGAGTTTAAAGTGCATGTAACTTTCCTCCTGTGCCAGCTATGAAGACGCAAATACATTTGCGTCCAACGTTAACATGTCCTCTTTCAGACCCACCCTGAATGGGTTGAATAGTCCGTTCCTGAGTATGCCATGCCAACGTCTTTTTGTAGTGTACTTTACACGTTTTCAGCTCTGGCAAAGTAGGCCCGGAATTCTGCCATCGAGCCTTTTTCCTGCCTTCTGACTCTGAAAGCCCAGGCTGCCCAGGCTGCCTCGTACCTGTGAACTCTGCCTTACTTTCAGCGCGGCCCACCGCGCTTAGCTCAGCCTGCTGCCTGCCAAGAATGAATTCAACCTTCGAGTTATCTGTTTCCCTCTCCGAAGATGCATTCCTGCCTACTAGTTTAAGTAAACATTCCCCCAGCTGTAGAGCAAAAGGGCCTGGCCTTACTGTCTCTGTGCAAGTAATTCATAGCCTCTGTTACCACGCTACCATGGAAGGCCCATGCCCCACGCTTCTCATGCAGACACTTAGGCGCTTATACACGCACTCACAGTCAGTATAGAATAGCTTCTGCCCCAGAGACCTTTCCGCCCAGATAGCTCAGTTCCTAAACATCAGATATCAGATATGATAGAAGCACAAGTTGATCTGACATGCCAGACTTCTGTCTCTTCCCGCTAGTTGAAATGTCAAGTCCCTTGCACCCCTTCAGCTTCACGTCAGTCACACGTCATGCAGCTGCGCGCGCATCCAGGCCTCAGATTTCTGCTGACATTGCAAGATTCTGCTTATTGTTGCCACCCACTTATGACACCTACCTGTGACGTTTCTAGCACACACCTCTATGTTCACGCCTAGTTCACGCCTTCTAATTACGTATCATGACCACGTGTGTGTTTTATCTTGTTTCTCTCAGCTGTTACGCCTTCTGCATTGACTTCTATTGTGTATATTAAGTATAAAAGTAATGTAATGTCAATAAAGTATGCTCTATCCCTTCTTACACCCCTGTGGTGGTAAGAACCAGATATCCAGGTCATGACCATTCCTTTTTAAGGAATAAAACCCCTAAGAACTCTAACACCACGGACTCTGCGTCTTTCTTTCCGATTGAGTTATTATTGATTAAGTACTTACCTGCATAGAAATTAAGACGGTAAATTAAATATTTATGACAGAGAGAAAAAGAAAGAGTTCTCTAAAGGTCCCCAAAATAACTTCCAAGGGAAGGGAGCAGGTTTCACCCCTAGAGCAAACCCGCCCAGAAACCCTAATCCTGGCCAAAGCCAGCAGCCAAGGGTTCTCCACTGTTTTGAATGTGGTAGTGTTGGACATTATAAGGGGGATGTCAGATGCCCAAAGAGACCACCCCCTCCCACCGGAGGAAAGTCACCGGGAGTAGCTAGTGTAGCGCTCGGGGAGGAGTTGCCCTTAGATAAGGGGGGTGAGTGGGCGGGTGTCACCTTAGTGTTCCTGGGAGAGCGGGAGATGGTGCCAAAGATCCAGGTGCCCCCAAATACTACAAAGTATGGGCAATGGGTTACCATCAATGGCCAGAGAGGGGAGGCTCTGAGAGATACAGGAGCCAGTATGACTATGGTGAGAAGTCAGCTGGTGTCTCCAGAGCAGGTTGTTCCTAATGTACTCCACCCCGCCGCGATGGCTGACGGCAGAATGGGCCACTATCCAGTGGCTGAGGTTCCCTTTGAGTGGTAGGGGGTTGCAGGTTCACTTCGAGTTGCCGTAAGCCCTGCCGTGCCAGTCGATTGTCTGTTGTGGAATGACATGGAACACAACACTTGGAGAGAGGTGGAATACCGGACGCATTCTGCGATGCTGGGTACACCTGACTGGGCCTGTGTCAGCACACGGTCTGCGACTGCCCGGAGAGGGAGTTCGCCTGGGTTGGAGCCTGGAACAATGGCCCAACCCGCTGCTAAGAAGGGACAGACCCGGAGACAGAGAAAGCCTGCTCCGGCTTCCACACCCCATGAGACAGATCGGCCACCTGCGGTGTTGGACCAGGAGTCTGTGGAGGGGGAAGTAGACTCTCTGGAGGATTTGCCCATCCCTGCGGAGTGGCATGTGGAGGGAGGTCCTACCAGAGAGGACTTCTGTAAGGGGCAGAGGGAGTGCCCCACCCTTGAGGGACTGAGGCGACAGGCTGAAGCCCAAGCAGCAGGTGATGTTACGGGACATTACCACATTTACTGGGAGGATGGACTCCTCTACAGTGAACCCAAGGTACCCTTGCCTGGTTCATCAAGGGCCTTGGTAGTCCTGCAACAGTACCGAGCCTTTCTTTTGGAATTGGCTCATGCCATACCCCTGGCAGGACACTTAGGCCAGGACAAGACCTTTGCACGGCTTGTCCTCCACTTTTACTGGCCTCAGATGAAAGTGGCGTCCAACACTTACTGTAGGACATGTGTAACCTGCCAGGCCAGTGGGAAAACAGGGGTGAAGCTAAAGGCTCCCCTGGAACCACTTCCAGTCGTTAGCACACCCTTTGAGAGGGTAGGCATCGACATTGTAGGGCCTTTGGATCCACCAACAACAGCTGGTCACAGGTTTATCCTGGTTCTGGTGGATCATGCCACACGGTACCCAGAGGCAATACCTCTGAGGACAGTCACTGCACCTGTAGTGGCAAGAGCCCTAATGGGGATCTTTACCCGAGTGGGATTTCCCAAGGAAGTTGTGTCCGACAGGGGGGCCCAACTTCATGTCAGCTTACATGCGGGCAATGTGGAAGGAGTGTGGAGTGACCTACCGGTTCACCACTCCTTATCACCCCCAGTCGAATGGACTGGTTGAGAGGTTTAATAAGACCCTGAAGGGCATGATCAGAAGTCTGCCCGAGAGCCTGCGGTGGAAATGGGACGTCCTCCTACCCTGTTTACTCTTTTCCTACAGGGAAGTGCCCCAGAAGGGAGTGGGCTTCAGCCCCTTTGAGCTTCTGTATGGGCACCCTGTACGCGGTCCTCTCAGCCTGGTGAAGGATGGTTGGGAGAAGTCTCCCAGGAAACCCCCCCAGGATGTGGTCAGCTACATGCTGGTCTTCAGGAGCCAAATGGCGAAGTTGTGGAAGCAAGCTTCTGACAACTTGGAGGCCAGCCAGGCAGTCATGAAGGAGTGGTATGACCACAATGCTCACCAGGTGGAATTGGAGCCTGGACAGAAAGTGTGGGTGATGGAGCCTGGAGAGCTTAGCGCCCTCCAGGATCGCTGGACAGGCCCCTTTGAGGTGTTGGAGAAGAAGGGTAAGGCCACATACCTGGTGGACCTTAAGACTTCTCGACAGCCCCTACGGGTGCTGCATGCCAACCGTCTCAAGCCCCACCATGAGAGGCACGAAGTCATGTTGATGATGGTGACTGACGGGGAAGAGGAAGCGGAAAGCGAACCTCTCCCAGATCTTTTTTCGTCTCAAGAGAAGGATGGGTCAGTGGAGGGAGTGATTCTCTCTCCTACTCTAACTCCTGAGCAACGGGAGGACTGCCGCCAGATCCTGGAGCAGTACTCTTCGTTGTTCTCCCTTGTCCCGGGAAGGACCCACCTGTGTACCCGTGACGTGGACACAGGAGACAGCCCACCAGTGAAGTCGAAGACCTACCGGCTGTCTGACAAGGTGAAGGCTAGCATTCATGGAGAGGTTGCCAAGATGCTAGAGCTGGGAGTAATTGAACCTTCCAACAGCCCTTGGTCCAGTCCGGTGGTGCTCGTGCCAAAAGCCGCACCACCAGGCACCACACCTGAACTGAGGTTCTTTGTGGATTACCGAGGACTGAATTCAGTGACAAGGACTGATGCTCATCCGATCCCTAGGGCGGATGAATTGATTGACCGGCTAGGAGCTGCCCAATATCTGAGTACCTTTGACCTCACTTCAGGGTACTGGCAGATCTCCTTGACAGATGGAGCAAGGGAAAGGTCAGCCTTCTCCACGCCTGAGGGACACTACCAGTTCTGTGTGATGCCCTTTGGGCTCAAGAACGCCCCTGCCACATTTCAGCGGCTGGTGAACCAGGTCCTCTCTGGATTGGAGAGTTTCTCTGCTGCTTACTTGGATGACATTGCTGTCTTCAGTAGCAGTTGGGAGGACCATCTGCGGCATTTGCAGGCAGTTCTCCAGGCCCTGAAACAAGCTGGATTGACAATCAAAGCCAGCAAATGCCAGATTGGGCAGGGGTCGGTTGTGTACCTTGGACACTTGGTGGGTAGGGGGACTGTGCAGCCCCTGCAGGCGAAGATTGAGGCAATCATGGCCTGGGAACCCCCCAAGACACAGACTGAGGTCCGAGCTTTCCTGGGCCTCACAGGCTACTACCGTCGCTTTGTGAAGGGGTATGGCACTATTGTAGCACCCCTCACAGAGCTCACCTCCAAGAAACAACCTCGACGGGTAGTTTGGACGGGAGCTTGTCAGCAAGCTTTCGAGAAATTGAAACAGGCAATGTGTGCGGCACCGGTCCTGAAGGCCCCAGACTTCTCCAAGGAGTTCATTGTCCAAACAGATGCATCAGAACATGGCATTGGGGCAGTGTTATCGCAACTGAATGAAGAGGGCCTGGATCAACCTGTAGTCTTCTTATCCAGGAGACTGCTTCCCCGGGAACAGAAGTGGAGTGCCATTGAGAGGGAAGCTTTTGAGGTGGTGTGGGCTATGAAGAAGCTGCGGCCATACCTCTTTGGCTCGCACTTCCTGGTTCAGACTGACCACCGACCCCTTCGTTGGCTGATGCAAATGAAGGTGGAAAATCCCAAGTTGTTGAGGTGGTCCATCTCCCTACAGGGAATGGACTCCCGGGTGGAACATCGGCCTGGAGTGGACCACGCCAATGCAGACGGTCTCTCCAGGTATTTCCGCCTTAGTGATGAGGACTCCCAAGGGGTTGGGTAGTTCTCCCCACTTTCAGCTGGGGGGGGGACGCGTGTTAGACCTGTCTGGCTTTTTGACGTAGTCCCTCCTCATTATTATTTATTTTGTCCCCTTTTTGCCCCTCATACCCTTGATAATTTTTTGTCTACTGACTTTTTGTAGGTGTTGGCCAGGGGGATAGGTGTTCTTTCTCCCTCTCATAATCTTTTACCTCAGGCCCAGAGGCCTGTTCTGACAGGAAAGTTGGCACCACCTAAAATGGTGGCCACCAACTGCCCCAACTGTCACACCCAGAACTTGGCCATAGCCTAGCATAGGGCATTCTAGAACCTTCTGGTCCATTCTGGACCACTGAAGGGCAGCCTATATAAGGCGGAATGCGAGGCAGCCATTTTGTCTACCTGTGGAAGTCAGCTGGAGGACAGGCTGTAGCTAAGGGTGGGAAAAGGTTAGACATAGGGTTGACTTACTGGACTGGGAAGCTGCCTTATTGATCTACCCCACTACTCCCCTTTTGGTTACTTGTCCTGGCCCCGCTGCGGAGGGTTACTGGAGGCCCTGGGTGCCTAGCTTGCCCCTTGTCTGAATTATACAGGGGAAGCCTTCAGGAGAAGGAGACTGCAGTGCTGCGGTGTGCAGTCCTCTGCCCAGAATAAAAGATTCCAGAGAGACTGTTGCAGTAGGAATCTCCCACGGAAAGGGGCCTATCCTGGTGCCCCCTCCCCCTTGTTCAGCTCGTAATTCAAGTGCTGCCCGACTGCTGGAATCGCGCCCTCCCGGGTGCCATACCCCCCCGTGTCCCTCCTCCTACCTGTGACACTGAGGGCTGGGGGAGCGGAGACAGCGGGACAACAAGCTGTTCTGCTTCTGAGGCTGAGCGAGCGGCGCTGGTTTGGAGATCTGCAGTTAAGCCCCGAGGTGAGGAGTGAGCCAGGAGAAACCCCTGTCGACTTCCGAGTGGGCGGAGAAGGAGAGCAGCGCCGTTCAAACAGCGCGGTCTCAGACGGTGAGACACTCGCTTCCCGCGCATGCCCAGTGGAGCCGCCGGGCTTTGTGAGGCGGAGCCGGATCGACGGAGGAAAAGGCAGTGGCGCTCATCTGCGCCAGTCCGTCCCCTCAGCGCTGACCCCAGGAAGAGTGGACGCGAGTCTTAAGGCTTTGACAGCGGGTGCCGGGTGAACGAGATCCCGTCCTCGAACCTTCCTGCGCTAGCCTCGGGGACAGAAAGCCGACTGCGAGGGAGAGGTCCCCTTCGGTATCTGCCAGCCTGGACTGCGGTGGAGCCGCCTGATTGAGCCTGACACGTGGAGACTTGGGGAGTAACGCCTCCCTGGTGCAGTAAGGAGTGTGTGGGGCAGGTGGGGAGAGTGAGCCGGTAGGGCCTAATCTCCTCCAGTTATTTCAATAAAGAAGGGTCCCTAAGAGAACTGTCTGTGAGGGAGAGGAGGGGCGCTAGAGCCGGTGTAAACAGATCCAACACCCTGACTTTCTTCCTCACCTGTACTTGAGGAAGCTATCCCTAGTAAGTGCTGGCTCAGGGAAAAGAAAGCTATTGTAATAGGGCCTGAGAGAAGGAGCCCGTGCCAAAGTGGTGCTGAGAGTCCTGGTCAATTAAAAGAGGTATAAGCCCTAATTAAGGCGGCTGAGACAATTGTTGACATCTGGGTTAACTGAATCCTCATTGAATGTGCTCCCTGATAATGAGTAGTGGTGTGAGGAGGTAAAGTCTAGAGCACTTCACTGGAGTATAATCTATTTAATACTGGAGTCTGAGGAAATATACTATCGATATTGATTATTGATTCAAGTTAACAAACCTGAGAGTGTTATTACTGATTTAATGACAATTGTACTGTATTGTTGAAACTGGCTGATTAATTGCTTAGCAGTTCAAATGATATAATTGCTGATACTAAAGTGACCTGAAATGTTCTAAGCTATTTATATTGTGAGAACAAAGAGAATATTATTTTTATAAAGCAGTACGTATTTCCCACATTTTGGTGTAGTGTTTTCTTTTTGAGTGCTACTGCGTGGTTTTACTTTTGGGTGGTCTGCAACCTTTACACTGTGCCTCTGAATTGTTAGTCTTGCCCTAGGCCAGGCTACCCCAGTTCCAACACCAAGGATATACCAAAGAGAGTGTTCCAGATTGCTAAACTTGGTTGTAGAAGTCTCAGTCCAACCGCCCAATAGTCCGAATAAGTATGCCCAATCCTGGCACATGTAACAGAAGACCGGATACCATCCGATACCGACTCAGGGAAACAAAGTAGTGGAATCCGTGGTGAACTTCACCCTTACCGCACCAGGAACTTCTTTGAATGCACGGGAACCGCAGGGCAAGAATAATCGGCAGCGTCCTGCTCGACTTCACCGGCAATATGCGCTTCCGCCCACGTGACCAGGATACAATCCGATCACGTCGTGCGCGGCGCACATCATGCCGGGAAATGTAGTCTGGATCTAGTACTACGTTGTCTGTGCCCTGCAATGCTTCAATGCCCCCTAACAATAGTAGAGCACAGTTGTTTAACATATTTTATATAATTTATATTCTTACCTTTATTGGCAGGGCTATTTGGTGATGATTTGTTTTGATCTTTTCTCTACTGCCAGTTTTTAAACAACTTTCTAGTGGGCTAACATGGTTTTCTCCAAAATCCACTCTCATGAAATGTGCTTTAACTCACAATGTGCACTTACACGCTGAAAGATAAATACAAAAGGACTCCTACAAGGGAAAAGTTGTTAGGCTGTGGATAGAATGAGTTAAAAAGAGGAAAATCGACAGTTATGGACCAGCCAGAGACAGCTCATAAAACCATTTTGCTTCTCTGACGCTGTAATGTTATATTTTTCATATAAATCAAAGAACCATTTCAAAGAAACATAGTGGCCCAGTACTGTTGAAGATCAAAACATTATTTAAATGCAGTCAAGTATCCATGACATACTACGCATATTCCAAAATCATTTCCGGTGCAACCCGCAAATCAGAAGCTCCACTCACTATATTCTGGGAGGGTTTCTTTTTCTGGGGAAAATCAATACCCCATCCTGGCACAGGCTCTTCTGCAGTGGACCTTATAAGCCCACGATGGGCCAGCCAATTGTTAGTATTTACTGAAATAAAGTAACTTAGTTACTTGTCAGTCCTCTGTTTCACTACTTCTTATATGTGTAGGTACATCTCAATTCATTATTTCACTACTAATCATGTTGGGGGTCATAAATTATTCTCTAGAACAGGCTCTCCTGCAGTGGACGTTAAGAGATTCGGTAAACTTCTGCCACATATCAATCACTATTGATGCAGAGAACATTTTAAAAACATTCTTTACAGTCCCCTGTTTAGTTTAAATGCCGGTTAATGCCCTTTTTTATACTATGTGTTAAATACACATTTGAAAGGCAAGGTATTGCACTTCTGACGCCATTCTGTTAGGGAAATACTTGCACCCTCCCAGGAGCAAATGAATGAAACTCACTAGACACAGCAGGTTGCTCAGAAACAGAGTGGCATTTATTTATTGGTACCAATGCATCATTGCTGATCAGCAAGGAGGAAGTCAGGTCTCCTGCCTTAGGGCGCTCAGACTGCTTCTTCCCAGAGTGACTGGTTTCTGGGTGCTATATGCATTTTAGTAATGCCATGCCTGCGGAACTAGAATAAGGCACCAAGTCAAATATGGCTTACAGGCATGTGCAAGATCTGCACCAGGCCAATTGTATACAGCTAGATATGGGCAGACCAAGAAAAGCTGGCTCGGCCCTGTGTAAGCAAATTGCACAACCAGATAAGGAAACTATCATGAAGTGAGGACAAGCAAAGTGACCTCTAAGGTGGTTCAGAATTGCTATTGAAGCTTGTCCAGTCAAGGTCAGATAGGAAGCACTTTGGAGCTCCAGGCCTCCTGTTTGTGTGATATATCTTAGCATGATATCTTGAAGTGCATACACATAAATTTATATGTACATCTATATATATTTTTTTTTCACAAGGACTTTCAGATTATATTTAAGAATCCCGGTTTTATGGTATTTATTTTTTAACATTTCCATCTGTAATTATCCATGTCTCTTTTTTAGTCTTCTGATCAGTATTTATTTTGTTTTTTGTGAATGAATTCAGTTATAAAATCATATATTTCCACATTTATTTAAGTGATAAATGAGCACACATACTTTGATGCCTGCCCTGTTTTAGAAAATTAAGCAGCTAAATATAACATAAAGATACACCTACATGTAAATATTAGCATTATTTTACAAATATATGTTGATATGCTGACATATGACAGTATTTTATTAAATCCAATCTTGTTTTGTAACTCTCCATGCTGCCTGTCTGCTCAGCTGTTGACCTGGAATTCATTAAAGACAGGAGGGAGAGCCACTTAAAAGAAACCCCATTTTTTGTATTTTTATGCTTCTAAAAATAAATGCAGACAGAAAACACGTTGTTATGTGTCTGTATTTTTCTGTAAAAATCAGTAAAACTGAAAATTGGGAGCCTTAATTATATTACATAATTCATAATGTCTATGGTTTTGTGGAGGATGCATGGGAAAGAAACAACATGAAGTATTGTTGGTTTTGTACATGTTATTTTATAGGGGGTTAAGATAGCCTAGGTCGGCGTAGTGAGGTCCGAGTGAGGGGAGGAGGTGCATGTGGCACATGGATGTGAGGAGTGTTGGGGCTGTGGTGTAAACCCAACAGCACCCATTCCTCACCTAACACCCAAATAGGTAGCTTTCCTCCCACTCTCACCCCAACTACCCTGAACATCACCACAGCTCCAACCCCTCTTCACATCCACCGCCACATGCCCCTCCTCCTCCCCTCACTCATCCCGTCCATTCTCCTCCATATCATCCACTCGGACCTTACTACGCTGACCTAGGCTATCTTAACTGTCCTAGCCACATCCCGGACCCACCCTACCCCCTACACCCATACCATACAATAATCGCACAACCCACTCTTGACCCCAGACTCGATGAAATTATGCTTTCATTGCAACAAGTCAAAGAGGACCTCCAACTCCTACAAAACCTGAATCTTAATACACCAAACACCAGAAGGCAGGTTTGAGATTCTTCCACATAAGCCCATAGAAACCACCCTTACATCCAAACCAAGTGCACCCAACACACCAAATACATCCACCTCCCATGATGTATCGGACACCAAGATGGAGAACTGTCCCTGTTCCAATGCCACATCCCGGCCGGTACGTAGAAATGACCCTATATAATCCAATGACATACACTCCCTGCCCTGCTCTTATGAGCTCCCCTTTCCCACCCAGAGTACAGAAAACATAAATAAATTCTCCCTAATTCACACCATCCCCTCTAATACACACAGAGCTCCTGAACACAACCCTAGATGAATATCCAAAGACAATCTTATGCAAGTCCCCCTCACACAAAAACATCAAACTATCATTAAGCCACATCTCAAATTCATCCTACTCAACTGTAGATCAGCTTCAAGACATGCAGCTGACATTGCAGACCTCACACTCACTCGTGAACCAGACCTCTTAATACTGACCAAAACTTGGTTAAATGAATCATCTATGCCTATCCTAGACATTATGGCCCCCTAAATCACAACATCATCAGACTAGACAGAACGGATAGACCAGGGGGCGGTATTGCCTGCATTCACCGGAACAGTCTATCAGTGAACCGATGATAGTAATTCTCCATTACTATCATCATGTGAATACTTTTGCATTGACATCACAAGCAACAACAAACCAGTTTGCTCATTGCACAGATTCTACCACCCTCCAGACGATAACCTCATTTTCGTTGAACAATTCATGGATATCAACATTACAAACACTGGTCCACAGACTGCCCAAATATTCCTCGGAGATCTCAATCTTCATTGGAGGACATCAATGACCCCATAGTCAATAGCCCTAAAGAGATCCTCACGGATCTAAACCTAACCCAAATCTGCAACAGCCCCACACATGACAAAGGCTCAACCCTAGACTTGGTCATTTCCAGTGCCGACTCCATTCAACTGATCACAATCCTCCCCTGTGATTGGTCCGACCACCATTGCATCATATTCTTTATTAATGAATCAAGGAAAATACGCTCAGCCCAACCCACAAAACCCAAAATATGGAAAAGGAGCCTAAAGAGTACCAGCACAGACTTACTCCTATCATCTAGTGCCATCCTCTTTCTGCCCCCTGCAGATCTATTGGATGTCCAAATGTTGACAAACCACTACTTTTCCTCTATGACCACAGTAATAGATACAGTCGCCCGCTACAATTGAAGAGGATATCCACAAAAAGATTCCAATCCTTGTTATGACAGCAGACTCAAAGAGGATAGACGTTCCCTAAGACTAATTGAACGCCAATGGAGACCATCTCCATCTCCTGACCACCTTAAGCTGCTAAGAGCTACCATAAACTCTTATTACAGAAATATCAGAAGATCAAAAGCTACCTTTTTTAAGAAGCAAATAGACCAAGCCAAAAATAGACCCCAAAAACTATTTGAACTAATTAAACCACAATCTAAATGTGTAAATGTATGTAAATGTATTGGCATTTATATAGCGCACTACTTACCCGTAGGGTCCCAAGGCGCTTCGACCGCTGCGAAACCCTTCCTGGCTTCCCTGAGAGATGGTCCCTTAATGGGTATCTCCAGGGTGAGACCAGGCATCCCCGGCGGTCTGGTGGGGCCATTAGTGAAGATGAGGCAAGCTAATGCCCAGAGTTGCCGAGTGTGATCGCTGATCAGAGTGGGCACCGAGGCGAGAGAATTATCGAGTCCGCTGACCCTGGTCCAGAAACCTGCCGCGCCGGGAATCGAACCCTGGTCCCGGGCCGTCCTCTGCTCTCGGGTCTGCCGCTTCTAACCAGTGAGCCACACTACTTCATAAAGGCATACCTTACCCCCACCCCCCCCACATATTGGTCCTAGCTCTCAACCCAGCTGCGAAGACTTTGACTCCTTCTTTACTGAGAGGACAGAAAACATAAACACTGACCTACTTAAGACCCAAGCAACTCTAAATGGCACTTCCAAGAGCACCCTCTTCCCTCTCTAACCTCCCCCAGCCTACTCCCTCCAAACTTCACCCTAAAAAATAATGTAGAATGGACTTCCTTCAACCTTTACACAAATGATACAATATTAAAAGGGATCACATCACTCAACCCCTCTAACCACTTCACCTATCCTCTTCCTGCCAATTACCTAAAAGAGTTCATACCGCTGCTTCTGCCTCTATGGACCAAGATTATCAATACTTCTCTGCTTCAAGGAATCATTCCTGAAAGCCTTAAATCTGGGCAGGTATCACCCATCCTAAAGAAACCAACAGCAGACCACACAGACCTAAATAACTAACAATCTCTAACATTCCAACTCTGGCCAAACTCCTAAATAATTGTGTACACACCCAGCTGGCAAATCACATTGACCATTTCAACCTGCTCAACCAATAACAATCCGGCTTTCGTGCAGGGCACAGTACTGAATTGACCATGACTCACATAATACATGACGCACTAAAAATCCTTGAAAACAAAGCCTGTCTACTAATCCTTCTTGATCTCTCTTTGGCATTTGACACTGTCAAACATGATAATCTTCTGGACCGTCTGAAATATAGATTGGACCCATCAGGATCAGTTCTAAATTGGTTCACCTATTTCCTCCAAAATAAATCCGAAAGATTCAAGGTCAATCAATCCCTGTCTATGGCCGTTCCAGTCACTCTAGAAGTTCCACAGGGCGCAACCCTCTGGTCTACACTTTTCAACCTTTTCATGGAATCCCTGATTTAAAGTCTCAGCTCCTCAAAGATCCACTATCATATGTAAGCTGACGACACACAACCATACTTAAAGATCACTTCTCTGGACAATATCACAATTCTCAATTCAACTCTTTAAAAAACCCAGACCTGGCTGGTGGACAACCACCTGAAGCTAAACACCCTTGAGACTGAATTCCTCCTAATTGCTCCTCCCAACAAAACTACCAACATCGAAGAATGGCTTAATCAACTTACAGCACTCAACTGCCAACCTCATATTCTTGACTCAGCAAAATTGCTAGGATTAATGCTGGACAGAAATCTTAAGATGCAGAAACATATTAGTGCTGCAACAATACAGTCTGAGAAAACTAAAACCATTCCGTCAGGTAAATTACTTCAAACTGGCAGTTCAAGCATCAGTAATCCCAAGACTACACTATGGGAGTGCAACGATTTGCGGTCTTCCCAGATCATCAACGGCCCCTCTAAGAGCCTCGTTCAATTCAGTGGCTAGGCTCATCATGGGCTTAAAAAGAAATTGTCATATTACCCCCGACCTTGAGCTCTTGACTGGCTTTCTTTCGAAGCCAGATCTCAACTAAAAATCGCTTGCATGACCTATAAAGCCATACATCACAATACTCCGAGATACTTGGCCCAAAAATGAGTGTTCTCCTGTGGAAACAGATCCTCCAAAAGAACAAGCAATCTTCTACTGAAGCCGCATCGATTTGCCAAAAAGAAAACATACAACCGTGCCTTCTCTGGAATCAATCCTAGGATTTGGACCGCACTGCCCCCTGAAACAAGACGGAACCTTTCTTTTACCTCTGTTAAAAAAGAAGTAAAATCCTTACTTTTAAGGAAATTCTCATGAAACATTGTACATATGGTCCGCAACTGAGATCTGTAGTACAAGACAATTATGTATTATTGTGGTTTTTTTTTGTTTTCTACTCTTGACCCATGAAAAGCACTCTAATACCCGCAAGGGTCATGTTTGCGCTATAGAAAACCTTCAAAAAAATTAAAAATAGAGACATTAATATAGATTTGAGGGAGAGAACACAAATGAATACAGGGTGAAAGGGTGTCCATTTTACTCTGCAAGGGACCCCTGCCATGCTCGGTAGTGACATGAGAATGGAAATAAAGTGGGGTTATGGACGACGCCATGCTACCCGCCCCCAACCCTAAATGTCTCCTTCTAAATGTGCCGCATTTGAGTAGCACGGTGAGACTTGTGCCTGTGCGAGATTGGATTCACAGTTCTTTGACATTGAAAAGGTATGTTCCGAAGCTGAGTTCTGCTATCCCTGCGAGAGCTTTCTCCATGCATTCAAAGCTGTTCATTGTGAGGTGCACAGCCTGTCTCATGAATATTAATTAGAATGACGTCGGTGAAGTACCTGCATTAGCCCTTTGCACTGTTTGCATTACTACATCCAGGGTACTACAAATAGAAAAGTGCTGCACTATGACCTTGAAGAATTTACTTCAATGGCTAATGTCTTACCTATCATACCTTTTTACAGAGGTTCATTTTTTTAAAAAAAAAGTAAGCGCTGGGGCTTTCATCAGGAGGCAGCTTCTACAAGCCCATTTCTCGAGTTAGTGCCTCCAATACAGAACCAACAACTAACCATGAAAGGGGGGGGGGTGGCATAATGTCCAGAGCTTCTGACTTCTGATCTGGGGAGTCAGCTTAACATCCTGTGATTCTGGGCAAATCACTTAATCTCCCTGTACCTATTATAAATGAATCTGTCCTTAACTGGTGCTCATGAAAAGTGCTGGTGTTGATGATTAAGTATCAGTGCTGAGAACCGGAAACCACACGCTCAAATTAAGCACTGCCGTTTTATAAGCTCAGCACATGTGTCACATCACCACTTGGTTCCTCAATCCTGAAGCATCTCATCTTATTCACTTTTGTGCCCTTATTGAGTAGCTATTTACAACAAGGGGTGGTGAGGGACAGAGTCTCTGAATTAAGCAGAAAGCTCTCACCCAGTCAAGAGATCAGGGCTAGATCCAACACCGTTTTTTAGCTCACTGCACCATCCCAGTTTCAGAACCTGGCTGTATGCAAATTAGTCTGTTCCTGTCCCAGTGCATGATGGGAACAGGGCAAACCAAACTACAAAAGCCAATTCTTACACTGGGAAGAAAACAAGCTCCCGGGGACCGGTTTCTGGCATTACAGCCGTCTTCGGCCCGGTTTGCTTGAATCCTGATGGTGCAATGAGCAAGGGTCTCACATCTGAGAATACCCTTCAACGCTTAAGGTGGACAAAAATATTTACAACAAGGGGTGGTGAGGGACAGAGTCTCTGAATTAAGCAGAAAGCTCTCACCCAGTCAAGAGATCAGGGCTAGATCCAACACCGTTTTTTAGCTCACTGCACCATCCCAGTTTCAGAACCTGGCTGTATGCAAATTAGTCTGTTCCTGTCCCAGTGCATGATGGGAACAGGGCAAACCAAACTACAAAAGCCAATTCTTACACTGGGAAGGAAACAAGCTCCCGGGGACCGGTTTCTGGCATTACAGCCGTCTTCGGCCCGGTTTGCTTCAATCCTGATGGTGCAATGAGCAAGGGTCTCACATCTGAGAATACCCTTCCACGCTTAGGGTGGACAAAAATATTTACAACAAGGGGTGGTGAGGGACAGAGTCTCTGAATTAAGCAGAAAGCTCTCACCCAGTCAAGAGATCAGGGTTAGATCCAACACCGTTTTTTAGCTCACTGCACCATCCCAGTTTCAGAACCTGGCTGTATGCAAATTAGTCTGTTCCTGTCCCAGTGCATGATGGGAACAGGGCAAACCAAACTACAAAAGCCAATTCTTAAACTGGGAACGAAACAAGCTCCCGGGGACCGGTTTCTGGCATTACAGCCGTCTTCGGCTCGGTTTGCTTGAATCCTGATGGTGCAATGAGCAAGGGTCTCACATCTGAGAATACCCTTCCACGCTTAGGGTGGACAAAAATATTTACAACAAGGGGTGGTGAGGGACAGAGTCTCTGAATTAAGCAGAAAGCTCTCACCCAGTCAAGAGATCAGGGCTAGATCCAACACCGTTTTTTAGCTCACTGCACCATCCCAGTTTCAGAACCTGGCTGTATGCAAATTAGTCTGTTCCTGTCCCAGTGCATGATGGGAACAGGGCAAACCAAACTACAAAAGCTAATTCTTACACTGGGAAGGAAACAAGCTCCCGGGGACCGGTTTCTGGCATTACAGCCGTCTTCGGCCCGGTTTGCTTGAATCCTGATGGTGCAATGAGCAAGGGTCTCACATCTGAGAATACCCTTCCACGCTTAGGGTGGACAAAAATATTTACAACAAGGGGTGGTGAGGGACAGAGTCTCTGAATTAAGCAGAAAGCTCTCACCCAGTCAAGAGATCAGGGCTAGATCCAACACCGTGTTTTAGCTCACTGCACCATCCCAGTTTCAGAACCTGGCTGTATGCAAATTAGTCTGTTCCTGTCCCAGTGCATGATGGGAACAGGGCAAACCAAACTACAAAAGCCAATTCTTACACTGGGAAGGAAACAAGCTCCCGGGGACCGGTTTCTGGCATTACAGCCGTCTTCGGCCCGGTTTGCTTGAATCCTGATGGTGCAATGAGCAAGGGTCTCACATCTGAGAATACCCTTCCACGCTTAGGGTGGACAAAAATATTTACAACAAGGGGTGGTGAGGGACAGAGTCTCTGAATTAAGCAGAAAGCTCTCACCCAGTCAAGAGATCAGGGCTAGATCCAACACCGTTTTTTAGCTCACTGCACCATCCCAGTTTCAGAACCTGGCTGTATGCAAATTAGTCTGTTCCTGTCCCAGTGCATGATGGGAACAGGGCAAACCAAACTACAAAAGCCAATTCTTACACTGGGAAGGAAACAAGCTCCCGGGGACCGGTTTCTGGCAATACAGCCGTCTTCGGCCCGGTTTGCTTGAATCCTGATGGTGCAATGAGCAAGGGTCTCACATCTGAGAATACCCTTCCACGCTTAGGGTGGACAAAAATATTTACAACAAGGGGTGGTGAGGGACAGAGTCTCTGAATTAAGCAGAAAGCTCTCACCCAGTCAAGAGATCAGGGCTAGATCCCCGGTAGCTTGTCTCCTTTCTGGTGAAGAATTGGCTTGGTAGTTTAGTCTGCCCTGTTCCCATGATGCACTGGGCCAGGGACAGACTGATTTGCATATAGCCAGGTTCTGAGCTGGGATGGTGCAGTGAGATAAACAACGGTGATGGATCAAGCCCTGATCTTTGGACTGGGTAAGAGTGGTCTGCTTAATTCAGACACTCTGTTCATCACCACCCGCTTTTCAGAATCGTTTTTGGCCACTATAGGTGTGGCAGGGTATACTCCGACATGAGTCCCTTTCTCACTGCACCATCAGGATTCAAGCAAGCCGGGCCGAAGAAGGCTGAAATGCCAGAAACCGGTCCCCGGTAGCTTGTCTCCTTTCTGGTGAAGAATTGGCTTGGTAGTTTAGTCTGCCCTGTTCCCATGATGCACTGGGCCAGGGACAGACTGATTTGCATATAGCCAGGTTCTGTGCTGGGATGGTGCAGTGAGATAAATAACAGTGATGGATCAAGCCCTGATATTTGGACTGGGTAAGAGTGGTCTGCTTAATTCAGACACTCTGTTCATCACCACCCCCTTTTCAGAATCGTTTTTGGCCACTATAGGTGTGGCAGGGTATACTCAGACATGAGTCCCTTTCTCACTGCACCATCAGGATTCAAGCAAGCCGGGCCGAAAAAGGCTGAAATGCCAGAAACCGGTCCCTGGTAGCTTGTCTCCTTTCTGGTGAAGAATTGGTTTGGTAGTTTAGTCTGCCCTGTTCCCATGATGCACTGGGCCAGGGACAGACTGATTTGCATATAGCCAGGTTCTGAGCTGGGATGGTGCAGTGAGATAAATAACGGTGATGGATCAAGCCCTGATCTTTGGACTGGGTAAGAGTGGTCTGCTTAATTCAGACACTCTGTTCATCACCACCCCCTTTTCAGAATAATTTTTGGCCACTATAGGTGTGGCAGGGTATACTCAGACATGAGTCCCTTTCTCACTGCACCATCAGGATTTAAGCAAGCCGGGCCGAAGAAGGCTGAAATGCCAGAAACCGGTCCCCGGTAGCTTGTCTCCTTTCTGGTGAAGAATTGGCTTGGTAGTTTAGTCTGCCCTGTTCCCATGATGCACTGGGCCAGGGACAGACTGATTTGCATATAGCCAGGTTCTGAGCTGGGATGGTGCAGTGAGATAAATAACGGCGATGGATCAAGCCCTGATCTTTGGACTGGGTAAGAGTGGTCTGCTTAATTCAGACACTCTGTTCATCACCACCCCCTTTTCAGAATCGTTTTTGGCCACTATAGGTGTGGCAGGGTATACTCAGACATGAGTCCCTTTCTCACTGCACCATCAGGATTCAAGCAAGCCGGGCCGAAGAAGGCTGAAATGCCAGAAACCGGTCCCCGGTAGCTTGTCTCCTTTCTGGTGAAGAATTGGCTTGGTAGTTTAGTCTGCCCTGTTCCCATGATGCACTGGGCCAGGGACAGACTGATTTGCATATAGCCAGGTTCTGAGCTGGGATGGTGCAGTGAGATAAATAACGGTGATGGATCAAGCCCTGATCTTTGGACTGGGTAAGAATGGTCTGCTTAATTCAGACACTCTGTTCATCACCACCCCCTTTTCAGAATCGTTTTTGGCCACTATAGGTGTGGCAGGGTATACTCAGACATGAGTCCCTTTCTCACTGCACCATCAGGATTCAAGCAAGCCGGGCCGAAGAAGGCTGAAATGCCAGAACCCGCTCCCCGATAGCTTGTCTCCTTTCTGGTGAAGAATTGGCTTGGTAGTTTAGTCTGCCCTGTTCCCATGATGCACTGGGCCAGGGACAGACTGATTTGCATATAGCCAGGTTCTGAGCTGGGATGGTGCAGTGAGATAAATAACGGTGATTGATCAAGCCCTGATCTTTGTACTGGGTAAGAGTGGTCTACTTAATTCAGACACTCTGTTCATCACCACCCCCTTTTCAGAATCGTTTTTGGCCACTATAGGTGTGGCAGGGTATACTCAGACATGAGTCCCTTTCTCACTGCACCATCAGGATTCAAGCAAGCCGGGCCGAAGAAGGCTGAAATGCCAGAAACCGGTCCCCGGTAGCTTGTCTCCTTTCTGGTGAAGAATTGGCTTGGTAGTTTAGTCTGCCCTGTTCCCATGATGCACTGGGCCAGGGACAGACTGATTTGCATATAGCCAGGTTCTGAGCTGGGATGGTGCAGTGAGATAAATAACGGTGATGGATCAAGCCCTGATCTTTGGACTGGGTAAGAGTTGTCTGCTTAATTCAGACACTCTGTTCATCACCACCCCCTTTTCAGAATCGTTTTTGGCCACTATAGGTGTGGCAGGGTATACTCAGACATGAGTCCCTTTCTCACTGCACCATCAGGATTCAAGCAAGCCGGGCCGAAGAAGGCTGAAATGCCAGAAACCGGTCCCCGGTAGCTTGTCTCCTTTCTGGTGAAGAATTGGCTTGGTAGTTTAGTCTGCCCTGTTCCCATGATGCACTGGGCCAGGGACAGACTGATTTGCATATAGCCAGGTTCTGAGCTGGGATGGTGCAGTGAGATAAATAACGGTGATTGATCAAGCCCTGATCTTTGGACTGGGTAAGAGTGGTCTGCTTAATTCAGACACTCTGTTCATCACCACCCCCTTTTCAGAATCGTTTTTGGCCACTATAGGTGTGGCAGGGTATACTCAGACATGAGTCCCTTTCTCACTGCACCATCAGGATTCAAGCAAGCCGGGCCGAAGAAGGCTGAAATGCCAGAAACCGGTCCCCGGTAGCTTGTCTCCTTTCTGGTGAAGAATTGGCTTGGTAGTTTAGTCTGCCCTGTTCCCATGATGCACTGGGCCAGGGACAGACTGATTTGCATATAGCCAGGTTCTGAGCTGGGATGGTGCAGTGAGATAAATAACGGTGATGGATCAAGCCCTGATCTTTGGACTGGGTAAGAGTGGTCTGCCTAATTCAGACACTCTGTTCATCACCACCCCCTTTTCAGAATCGTTTTTGGCCACTATAGGTGTGGCAGGGTATACTCAGACATGAGTCCCTTTCTCACTGCACCATCAGGATTCAAGCAAGCCGGGCCGAAGAAGGCTGAAATGCCAGAAACCGGTCCCTGGTAGCTTGTCTCCTTTCTGGTGAAGAATTGGCTTGGTAGTTTAGTCTGCCCTGTTCCCATGATGCACTGGGCCAGGGACAGACTGATTTGCATATAGCCAGGTTCTGAGCTGGGATGGTGCAGTGAGATAAATAACGGTGATGGATCAATCCCTGATCTTTGGACTGGGTAAGAGTGGTCTGCTTAATTCAGACACTCTGTTCATCACCACCCCCTTTTCAGAATCGTTTTTGGCCACTATAGGTGTGGCAGGGTATACTCAGACATGAGTCCCTTTCTCACTGCACCATCAGGATTCAAGCAAGCCGGGCCGAAGAAGGCTGAAATGCCAGAAACCGGTCCCCGGTAGCTTGTCTCCTTTCTGGTGAAGAATTGGCTTGGTAGTTTAGTCTGCCCTGTTCCCATGATGCACTGGGCCAGGGACAGACTGATTTGCATATAGCCAGGTTCTGAGCTGGGATGGTGCAGTGAGATAAATAACGGTGATGGATCAAGCCCTGATCTTTGGACTGGGTAAGAGTGGTCTGCCTAATTCAGACACTCTGTTCATCACCACCCCCTTTTCAGAATCGTTTTTGGCCACTATAGGTGTGGCAGGGTATACTCAGACATGAGTCCCTTTCTCACTGCACCATCAGGATTCAAGCAAGCCGGGCCGAAGAAGGCTGAAATGCCAGAAACCGGTCCCCGGTAGCTTGTCTCCTTTCTGGTGAAGAATTGGCTTGGTAGTTTAGTCTGCCCTGTTCCCATGATGCACTGGGCCTGGGACAGACTGATTTGCATATAGCCAGGTTCTGAGCTGGGATGGTGCAGTGAGATAAATAACGGTGATGGATCAAGCCCTGATCTTTGGACTGGGTAAGAGTGGTCTGCTTAATTCAGACACTCTGTTCATCACCACCCCCTTTTCAGAATCGTTTTTGGCCACTATAGGTGTGGCAGGGTATACTCAGACATGAGTCCCTTTCTCACTGCACCATCAGGATTCAAGCAAGCCGGGCCGAAGAAGGCTGAAATGCCAGAAACCGGTCCCTGGTAGCTTGTCTCCTTTCTGGTGAAGAATTGGCTTGGTAGTTTAGTCTGCCCTGTTCCCATGATGCACTGGGCCAGGGACAGACTGATTTGCATATAGCCAGGTTCTGAGCTGGGATGGTGCAGTGAGATAAATAACGGTGATGGATCAATCCCTGATCTTTGGACTGGGTAAGAGTGGTCTGCTTAATTCAGACACTCTGTTCATCACCACCCCCTTTTCAGAATCGTTTTTGGCCACTATAGGTGTGGCAGGGTATACTCAGACATGAGTCCCTTTCTCACTGCACCATCAGGATTCAAGCAAGCCGGGCCGAAGAAGGCTGAAATGCCAGAAACCGGTCCCCGGTAGCTTGTCTCCTTTCTGGTGAAGAATTGGCTTGGTAGTTTAGTCTGCCCTGTTCCCATGATGCACTGGGCCAGGGACAGACTGATTTGCATATAGCCAGGTTCCGAGCTGGGATGGTGCAGTGGGATAAATAACGGTGATGGATCAAGCCCTGATCTTTGGACTGGGTAAGAGTGGTCTGCTTAATTCAGACACTCTGTTCATCACCACCCCCTTTTCAGAATCGTTTTTGGCCACTATAGGTGTGGCAGGGTATACTCAGACATGAGTCCCTTTCTCACTGCACCATCAGGATTCAAGCAAGCCGGGCCGAAGAAGGCTGAAATGCCAGAAACCGGTCCCCGGTAGCTTGTCTCCTTTCTGGTGAAGAATTGGCTTGGTAGTTTAGTCTGCCCTGTTCCCATGATGCACTGGGCCAGGGACAGACTGATTTGCATATAGCCAGGTTCTGAGCTGGGATGGTGCAGTGAGATAAATAACGGTGATGGATCAAGCCCTGATCTTTGGACTGGGTAAGAGTGGTCTGCTTAATTCAGACACTCTGTTCATCACCACCCCCTTTTCAGAATCCTTATTGAGTAGCTGTCACATGGACTTGCGAAAAGTGTCCTTCTTTTTGACACTTTGGAGACCTAAGTGATTCGTTTCTCTTCTATGATGGATATGTTGTTGATTCATTTATCAGAAAGCTCCAGGTTGGAGCTTCTTCAAAATTCCAATGCAGTCAACTGAGGGAGGCCAGGCTTTAAGCACAGCTAGAGTTAGACTTCAGTTCTGTTGTTTTCCTTAAGCTTCCTGGCACCTTTTAATGGGTATTGCTGAAGGTTTGAATAAGGTATCGCTGCTCAAAATGTTGCTCACCTTGAGGGGTTTCTACCTTTTGATCGGCAGAAGAAGAGACCCTTAAAGATGGTATTTTTAACTCACATAAGGTATAGTACCATAATATAGTGTCCTAAATATTGTTTTTAAAAATGATTCTCCTATTGTAGCTATTATTAGACAATATATACCCAATGCAGCAATATTTTGGTAAATGTAATTTCGCCTAGAGGATATCTTTGTTATCTATTTTTAGATATACAACTCTCAACTACACACTCAGGGCCTTATTTATGAAGGCCTTCCGCCGCCGGTGCGTCACTTTTAAAATGGGAAAAAGTGACGCACAGGCGACGCACAGGCGGCGCAAGGCCTTCATAAATCAGGCTCTCAGTCTGAAAGATTATGTCTGAACCAGTGCTTTAAATGGGCCGGTACTCACCGGCACTGAGTACGGGTACTTCAAAATTTCTGGCGCTTGAGTACCGGAACTTCTCTTTGTCCAAAGAAAGTACTGGTACTCATGGGGCCGTAAACCAAGTTCAGTGAAATTGGCATTAACAAAAATAAGCGCCTTACGGCTGACAATGAGTGGGTCCGTTTTCGTGAAGCACTCGGATCGAGTGCTAATCTCTCCTTATAATGTGCTAATTGAGCGGCGGCCGTAGGCATTCATTCTGAGCTGGCAGGAAGTTTGGGAGGGGCCCGAGTCACACTGTGATTCCAGACAAAGTGTCCACTCAGGCTCTGTGGAGACAATAGCACAGTAGGTGTGTGGACAGGGCCGGCTAATAGGCATATCTCCTGACTCTCGGAAGAGAAGGCTTCCTGCTGTCATAGCCGAGTACAGCAGCATTTGTTTGGAGCCAGAGCTAGGAGGAAGGTGGTGACAGTGATGCTGTAGCACAGCAGTGGGAATCAAGGTTTAGTAAAGTGGGCAGCAGCTAATTATGCCGAGATTTTTCTTGTGTTAACAGACAGGAAATGCCTCATTCAAAAGTAATTATCTTTTTTTCTAAAACAAATATACTCTGTCTAATTTTATGTAAGTGAAATGTTTTGGTTGCAGAAAGCATACAGTACTATTTCACATGTAGTGTGTATGCCCTAGAGGATGCAAAGGAATGCTGGCTATTTGTGCACAATGTGTATTTTTGGTGTTAAGCCTACACAGACTAAGAACATGCCCTTGTCTTACTGTGAAAGCTGTTTGATATTGAGTAGAGATGAAGGCTGGTCGCCGAGTTGCTGACTGTGCGAACAGAATGACTTGATGTTCACCATTTGAGCTCATTGTGTGATTCTGGGCAACTTGCTGTAGCTAACTGTGCCGCAACTCTTAAGAGAAGCTTAAAAATGGGCTAGGCATATGTATAAGCACTGTGTTTGAACACATCTTTACTTTTTTTTTTTTAAATATTTTTATTGAGAAATAGGTCATAAGTACATATCAAACACAAAACTTCTCATCTTGCGGTTGTGGGGTTGCAAGAACAGTGTACAATACGATACATTGTAACATTGAAGCAAAACAGGAATCAAATCAGAGCTAAAATGCAGGGGTGTTCCGCTGACTCACAGATTGCAACATTATATAGGCAAAAATACAGCATAGTAGTAATAGAAAAGAAAGAATGTGATTCAAGGTGCCGTGAAAATCTGAGATGATCAGAAATAATCAGTCTTCTTCATCCATATAAATTCTAACCGGTCCCCAGATTAGTTGCCCCAATGCTCTTTTCCGCCTTCCTTTCAGTGCATACAAACTATATTCAATTTTATAAATAAAAAGAAACCGGGTCCGCCATACTGCGAATGAAGGGGGGTCGCTTTGTAACCAGCACGAAGCGATGCATAGCCTTAGAGCCGCTGTAGCTACAAATATCAAATAGCCATTATTGTCAGTAGGCACGTCTTGTGCATAACCCATATCTATACCCAATAATATCTGTGAAAGTGTGAGCTGAAAGGGTATGCCAAGAATCTCAGATAGGAACTTATTTACATGCATAAACAATTCCCTCAATTTAACACAAGTGCCAAAGATATGCATCACATCTGCCTGGTGAGCACTGCACTTAAAACATTTCCCATCCGGGTCCCCGCCCCACTTTGAAATTTTGTCTGGAGTACGATACAAGTAGAATAAAGTTTTATAATGTTGCGTGACAAGGTTGGCAGACATAAGTACTCGTCCTGCAAGCTCAATTGACCTTTCGAGCAGGATCCCTTGGCTTCCCAGCCTGTTCTCCCATTTGCTTGTTTGTGCTTCTAAATCATTTGGCATTGCCTCTAACATTAAATTATAGAGTACCCCGATCCGAGCTCCTTTCCTATTGGCCTCTATAAGAGGATTGGGTGTCTTGCATACAATAGCTTTTGATAAAAGATCACGTATTTGCAAATACTTGAAAAAGTGTGTGGATGGAAGTTGATATTGTTCCCTTAACTGGCTAAATGATTTTAAACAATCCCCTATATATAAGTCACCCAAAATAATTAAGCCTCTCGTTCTCCAGTTCACCATTATACGATCCCAACAAATACTAGGGTAGAAGATCTGGTCAGTCAACGGAGTATATCTGGAAAACTTATCAATTTTATAGAACGTTTTAATTGCTTTCCATGCTTTATAAGCTGCAGCGACAACCTTAAATCTGGTGCGTTTATAGTAGTTCCAATCCGTATTAAGAAAAAGGCGATTCCTAGCTTCCGCACCAAGGAGTAAAGTGTATATTGAGGGTTGCAATGCTGGCTCCAGTGGTGCTTCCCCTATAAGTAAAATATTCATGTGCTGAAGCATACAGGCATAGTAATATAGAAGAAAGTCCGGTACCGCCCACCCTCCTACAGCCCTTGGCAGGACCATGTATTTTTTTGCACGCCGCTCCTTTCCCCGAGACCATAGGAATTTCATACAGATCGACTGCAATTGTGTAATGTAAGCCGAGGGGATCTCTAGTGGTACTGACCGATAAAAATAAAGGATCTTAGGTAATACCATCATTTTTAAAGTATTACATCTACCCACTAGCGTTAAATGCAAGCATTCATAATGATCCAGTTTTTTACGGATCCCAGTCAATAAACTCTGCCAGTTAGATTCTACCGTAGCGGAAGCCGAGGCTGTTATCCGCACCCCTAGGTATGTAACCTCTGTTAAAACCCTAACATCTAAATAAGACTTGATGTTGACACATAAAATCTGAGTCTTAGAAGTGTTTAATTTATACCCAGATACCGAGCCATATACCGCTGCAAGATGTTCAATCTCTGGCATAGCCACAGCAGGTTTTGGAGACAGCACTGCAATATCATCGGTGTACACTAGAACCCGATATTGTTGCTGTTGTACCAAAACTGGCGGAATCTGAGCGCTGTTCTCCAACATTTTTAAAAACGGATCGATGTATAGGGCAAATAACAATGGGGAACACGGGCAACCTTGCCTTGTCCCCCTTTGTATTGATACCTGTGCCGATTGCAGCCCCATTACATAGATCCTTGCACTTGGCTGTTGGTACAACGTCTGTATAGATTTTATATACTTTAGCCCAAACCCTCGAGACTTCATCACATCCCATAGGAAAGACCACGACACTTGGTCAAAAGCCTTCTCGGCATCTAATAATATGAGGCTCAGTGGCACTTCCAAACCGTTTGCATAATCTATTAAAGCAATCACCCGGTTAACATGATTGGTTGTGCCACGTTTAGGGATAAACCCGTGCTGACGGACAGAGACCAGCGGAGCTATCACACCTGAAAGCCTTGCCGCCAGTATTTTTGAATAGATTTTTCCATCAGTATTTAACAATGAAATAGGCCGGTATGAAGCTGGCTGATCTGCAGGTTTTCCCTTTTTCCTGTAAACCACTATGCTGGCCTCATCCCATGTTTTTGGGTAAGAACCAGTCTGCGCCATCCTGAATGTGGCTAACATGTCATGCTTCAGGGCTTGAAAAAAACATTCATACATCTCTAGCGGAAGTTTGTCGGGACCCGCAGCCTTGCCGGCTGGAAGTCCTTTAATTGCCGCTTCGAGTTCCATCATCGATATTGGGGCCTCTAACTTAGCTACAGTTTCCCTATCTACATCTTGCATGCAGAATTGTCCAAGCATAGAAGCGGCTTTACTACTATCATAATCTTCTCTAGTATATAATTGAGTGTAAAACTGTCTGAAAACTTCCACTATTTCCATTTCACTGTCCACCACTTGCCCAGTTTTATCCTTTATATTACTTATTCTTTGTGCAGCTTCCCTCGTTCTCATTTTCTGGGCCAAGCACCTACCGCTTGCCTCCCCGTACTCATATAGAAGCTGCCGTTTAGTAGCATAAGTTTTTGCCGCTTCTTTGCTCCATTGATTGTTTACCCTTGCCTTACACCGGGCCACCTCCGCTACTGAGTCCTGGGTATCTCTACTTGAACATATATCCTGCACCAACCGCTCTTCAGCCTCTCCTAAATCGCGGTATAGCTCTTGCAATTGAACCCGTAGGTGCTTTTGTGCATATAATCCATAACTAAGAACTTCCCCCTGCAGGCAGCTTTAAACGTGTCCCAGACTGTCCCCATCGCCGTGCTCCCTCTATTATGATTAAAAAACTCTGCTACCCAATCCGTCATATACTCCTGAAATTTTATATCCAACAGCAACTTGCGGTCAAATGAGAATTCCCGTGGCTTATTGACTGGACAGCATGACTTAATAGAAAGGACAACCGGACCGTGATCAGACGTGGCTCGTGGATATACTTGCATTTGCGCACCGGAAAGGACAGATTGTGACGCAAAGAAGTAATCCAGTCGCACTAGTTTCTGATGAGGTGCCGAAAAAAAAGTATAGCCGGGGTTAGAATCCCTGAGATAGGACCAGGCATCAACTAATCCGTGTGAAGTAAGGAGGGATTGTAATGCCCTATATACTTTTGGTTTCCTCCCGACGTACACATAGTCATCATTGCCTAATGAATCAGGTTGAAGATTAATATTCAGATCTCCACAGATTATTACTGGGGTAGGCCAAGTTGCTAACTCAACATTAAGATGGTCTAAGACAACTGGTTCATCGAGATTAGAGCCATAAATGGAACATAATGTACACTTGAGAGAGCCAATAGTACATTCTATAATTGAACACATCTTTACTTAGCATTTGCAGTTAACTATTTGTGAGTTTCAGTAATTGCTATTCCTTGTCACAGTGGTTTGTAGGCTTCCAGATGTATTTCCCAGGTACTTTCAAGTTGTGCATGAGTTTATTGCATATGGCGGACCACAAATGGGTGTTCTTGTTGCATCATTGTGGGTTTCCATTCACTCCATACGTGTATGTGTTGTTGTTCGTATACAGCTATGTTGCAGGTGTAGTGTTAGTCATCCTATCAAACACTGCAGCTTATCCCTCCAAGTTATGGGAAGACGTGGCTGCTCTTTCCTATGAGTGTTTTGCATGGGATTGCCTAATGTATTATTCTCCTGGGGGTCGCTACCCAATAGACTTTCATTTGTGCCTACATTGACCTTTTAACAACTCCTCCCATTGGAAGGTGAAGCGCATGGCAATGGGGAATGAGCTGGAATGGGGTGACATTGTTTTTGTGCTGTTGGCTGCAGAATAAGGGCTTTCTAAAAGTCACCCCCAGGACAGGGGCTCACTTAACAGAACACTGTATATAAACCAGCTTTGGCCACATCTGCAGATCTGGCTTCAATGTACCAAGGCTTATAAAAACAGACAGTCACAAATGATACTTACATGCATTTTACACTTACATGCATTGCACACTTACATGCACTGAACACTCACATGCTGCTTATGACATTACAGTTTGTCTTATGTGCTTTGCCAATGTTAGGAAAAAAGTAGCAACTAGCATTGGCAAACCAAATAGGCCCCACTGTAGTGACCTATTGGCTTTGTCAAAGTTTTTTTTGCCACATAGTGCAGCATCCCAGATGCAGCGCAAAGTGGCTAAATTAAAAAAAAACTTTCATGGGGCATCTTGTATGGTTTTGTAGAAGTGCCCGCCATAGCATGTGCTCGCCTGCAAAATTATGCAGTCGTTTTTTTTCTTTTTAGTTACTGATCCAAGTTGGATTGGTAACTAAAAATGAAATAAGGATGCAAAAGTGTATTTTTTTAAGCAAGCAGGAGTGGGGGAGAATGGAAGCAACATAGAGAAGAGAGTGTGGCTTAATGGCTAGAGCAGCCAACTTTGAAGCAGAGGAACCAGGGGGCATATTACCAACAACTAGCGATAATTTTTGTCTCTAACTTGTTTAGAGACAAAAATTATCGCCGCACATCGGCGATTTTTATCGCAGATAAACCTTGCTATTAGCAAGGTTTATCGCAAATGCGATAAAAAACGGCCGCAATGCATGAATATCGCTGAAAAGTCAGCGATATTCATGCATTATCGAGCAAATGCTCTTAGCCATGTTATCCACCTCCCATTGGATAACATGGCTAAGAACTGCTCAGGGCAGGTGTTAGCTTTTGGAGATATTCGCGCTTAGCGCGAATATCTCCAAAAGTTGGTAATAGGAGATAGCGATGTTAGGGACTGTTTCCAGTAGCTAACATCTTGGCACGCCCACTTTGCATGTCATTAGTGATAAATATCACTGACATGCAAAGCGGGGCCCAAGATGGTCCCTATCTCCTATTAGCTGTCACTAACTGGTGTTAGCGACAGCTTGGTAATAGGGAGATAATTTTATCTCCGCTTTCTTGGCTTTTAAAGCCAAAAAAGCGGAGATAAACCCCCTTGATAATATGCCCCCAGGTTCGAGTCTTGGCGGGACACTCAAGCATCCTGTGATTCTGAAAAAATCACTTACTCTCCCTGTGCCTAAAACTGAATTTCTCTTTCTGTAATATAAGTGGTGCTCATGTAAAGCGCTCTGAAATCTTTGGTTCGAGTTTGCGCTATGTAAAACTGCCAAAAACACATGTACTAAATGCCCTGGGTGCGTGCACAAATGTCCCTGTGTGTGTTCTTGCATGAGTGAGTGTTGTCTGCAGTGTCCAGCACTGCTGATATATAGTTTGAAACCTGACAAGCCCTGTATTACCACACTCTGCCCAGGAAGCTCATGTGAAAAGGTGCGGTTCTAGCTAGTGCAAGGCCACTATCTTTTCAGTGCAGATCTACTTTTCCAGCAGTGTTTCAACACAATTGTAGTTTGTTTTTTACAGGCCGTTTTGGGTTAATGGAGGGGCTCTGGGAAGGGTAGAGGTGGGTGAACCAACAAATGACATGCTAAACCCAATCAGAGCCGGACTAGGAAGTCTGACTTGGCCTTAAAAGCTCATACATAAGTCAAGCCCTGAAAATACTACCATTGAAATAAAATTGTATTTGTTTCATGTGGAAGCATTTCACCTTGGTGAATAAGCTTATATTACAGCAGTGAGAGGAGTTTGTGCTCCCACTATCAGGACAATGCCATTAGTGAAGGAAACAAGTCACTATTCAGGTCTAAATAGTATATGGCTTATTTTCATTTAATGAATAAAGCAACATTATAGTGTATTAAATCTAACACAAGATGTGATTGCACCGCAAACATCTGGAACTTGTGCATTTGAATATACTATCATATGTGCTAACAAAGAAAATGGAGGCTTGGTCAGGCAGGGAAGCTGGGATTGATCCGAGAATTTCTGCTATCACATTGTGCAATTCAGCCTCTAGGTGGCTTCATCTTTTTTTCTCTCCTGTATTACAACTGAGGTCACTATTTTGTCTTAATTCTTTGCACATGAGATTAGAGTTTGGTTAGCAGGCACATGCACTATCACAGTTCAGTTTATTTTTGGCTTAAGGGTGCAAGAGAGCCTGGAACAGAGCTAGACCCAGGCATCCTAGCTCAACCTTTCAGCAGCTTGCCCGACTCCAGAAAGAGTGAATCAAACTTTACAGCAGGCAAGGAGCTTTGAGGCAAAGCTCTACCACATAGGAGGGGCTGGGTGATGTCTGCTAAGTGGCAATGAGATAACAGGGTTAACCATAGCTAAACCTTTCCAAAAGATTTTAAGAAAAATATCTTGTGCAAGTCATACATGATCTACTTGTTGCACCATGAGAAGCCCACTTTAATGATAAATGTACCCTTTTGTACATATAAGGGAAATGGAATAATCAAAATATACCAGAAATGCTTTCATATCATTATGTACATCTGCACACCAATTAAATCTCAATCACATTAAATGAGTGCCCCTGGCCTGATCCCTTTGCACTGCCCATAGCCCCGCGCCCAACGCCCCGCCTCCTAGTCCACTTCTCAATTTGGTGAGTACCTGCACTTATTTTTTTCCAATTAAAGCACTGGTCTGAACAGTAGGAAACAGTCCAGACATGACTTCTCAAAATGATCAATCACTCATTCGAAAAGCTGGCGAGTCACTTCCCTCGTCTGGCCACAAAACAAGCTCTTAAACATGAATTAAAATGGGTCAGAGGTCACGCATCTGCTTTGGCTCCCGTTCATAAAAGGTCTTAAGCAAACTAAAAGGCTATTAATACCTACCTGGTGCACAACAGCGTTTTTGTGCTTTCTGTGCCTCCTCCTGTGCAGACCTCACCGTCCTTGAAACACGTATTCAAGTTACTCATCCTACACAGCCAGCTACACAGGGAGGTGTTCAGACCCCTCCTCAATAGTACCCTGTGCCTGCATCTATTCCCTTTCTCCCTTTTGTACAGAGCTGAATTGCTTTGTATGTAGGATTGCACTTGAGAAATGTCATCTCTTCCTCATGCTTGGCAGGCTTTCAATTGACACAAACAGTACAAAGAAGTACATTTTAATTCCACTTAACTACCTTTCCTTGATGGTATGTGAGAGAAAGGCGCCAATTCCAGATAACCCATGTAGAATAGCTAAATTGGTAACCTGGTAGGATGATGTAAAAGACACTTGTAGGGATGGGCTGTGCCCATTACCCAGCATCAATCTAAATATATTCTGTGTGAACACCGGAAGTCCTGTTTGTAAACCACACCAATACAACAAGAAAGCATTAATCTAGAACAAAGTACGGGATTTGTTGTCCATTTTGCACACCTTAATTTCTTTTTCGATTTCTTGACAAAGTGAACAGTTTTCATTTAGAACAAGCAGTAGCCAACACATTTCGCCCTACTGTTGCCACTGTGTAGTTATGGTTCAGGTGCCTACAATGTAGCCTGCAATGTATGGATCTTTATGAAAGGTGGCAATCGAACAGCATAGTTAGGCATGTCAAATTTCAGGCACTTCCATGCAGGAAAAGGACGGTTGGGGTGAAAAAAGGTGTGTTTTCCCATCTCACTTTCTACAGCAATCTTTGCATGCATCTACAGCAAAAACTGCTTAACAGATGTACACCAAACTTGGCATGGAAGTAAACTTCAACTAGAAGACGTGGTTATGCTAGTTTGATAAAAATCCAATTATTCGTTTTTGAGAAAGGGTGTGAAAAAGGTGCAAGATCAGCTGGAAAGTGTAAGACTTTTGTATATCTGCCATTTAAAGCTGTTTCAGTGAATTGCCCCTGCTGTCAATCAAAATGTGTTGACTAGTGAAGCCCTCCTTAGAAATTATTCTTTCAACATCTTCAAAATTATGAATTAAGTCTGATTCACAACTTCCATGCCGGGGGAAAATATTTCACGGGAAAGGGAATTCTCTATAACAAGGTACATAAATAAGGAATGACTGCACTTGCCATTTGATCCATCACCCACTGCATAAAATGCAGATTTTAGCAAAATAATTTTTTCTAGATCAAGTAAATAAAAAGTTACTATAATTGCTGCCAACCATCTGGCTAAGTCTTGACAGGCCCTTTGCAAAGGAAAATGGTCACCTTTCAGACACTGATCATTGCCTTTAAGTACTAAACTGATACTAATGAGGTGAGACCTTTGCCTAGACATCATATTCTATATAAATTGTCGTACATTGTCAACAATGGCTTCTGGTGACATTATAAACCTTGCAGCTGAAGGACAAGTGGTTTGTAAATGTGACCAGTACCCCAATGCATTATGTAGATTTGTATTGCATGTGAATTTTGGGGTAATTAGGTTGATGAAGCTGTTTTCCTTTAAAGTGCAGGTAATAATGACCACTGATTGGAGTTAGAATACTTGGTTTTCATGAATAAATTGTTGAAAAAACAATGGCCACTTTGAGCCAGTAAATTTGTGTGATTTTGTGATTGCAGTGTTTACTGAATAGTTGTGGATTTACTGCATGTGCCACATAATTTGTAGATTTTACAAAAAAACATTTTGCTTCTAGGTCAGATGGGTGAAACATAACACTTGCAAGAAGAACAATTTAGGGACAGAATGCAGAATAATGTCATACATTCACCCCAGTACAGAGATCTGGGCCTAAATCCATCGTTTTTTTGCTCACCATGCCATTCCAGTTTGGACCCAGCCATATGCAAATCAGTCTTGACCCTGCCCCAATGGGAACAGTCCAGCTCGAACTGTCAGGCCAGGTCGTCCCTGGACTGGAAACAAGCATCCTAGTACCGGTTCTGGGCTTCATCAGCCTCATCAGCCAGGATAGCTTGACTCCAGTGGCATGGAGAGCACGGGACCCACGTCTGGGCATACCCGTTCCACTCGAAGTGACAAATGCAAAAAGAGCAATTAATGGACAGAATGCAGAACAATATCATACATTCGCCACAGTACAGAGATACGGGCCTAAATCCATTGTTTTTTAGCTCACCCTGCCCTTCCAGTTTAGACCCAGCCATATGCAAATCAGTCTTGAGCCAATGGGAATAGTCCAGTCCAAATTGCCAGGCCAGGTCCTCCCTGGACTAGAAACAAGCAACCTAGTTCTGGTTTCGGGCTTTCAGCCCTCATCAGGCAGGATAGCTTGACTCCAGTAGCATGGAGAGCACAGGAGTGGACCCACATCTGGGTCTACCCGTCCCACAAGGGGTGACAAATGCAAAAATAACAATTGATGGACGGAATGCAGAACAATGTCATACATTTATCCCAGTACAGCGATCTGGGCCTAAATCCATCGTTTTTTTGCTCACCATGCCACTGGATTCAAGCTAGCTTGGCTGATGAAGTGTGTTACTCAGAATCCGGTCCCAGGATGCTTGTTTCCAGTTCAGGGAAGACCTGGCTTGGCAGTTCGGGCTGGACTGTTCCCGTGAGGCACAGGGTCAAGACTGATTTGCATGTAACTGGGTCTGATCTGAGGTGGCGAAGTGAGCTAAAGAATGATGATGGATTCAACTCAGATCTGTGACTGCGGGTGAGTGCCTGAAAAGTTTCACTGCTCCGTCCATCATCTCCTTGTGCTTGCCTTGTTCGCCCTAAGTTGGCAGGGTATGCTCAGACATGGGTCCCTTGCTCACTTTGCAACTGGATTCAAGCTAGCCTGGCTGACGAAGGGTGTTACTCAGAAACCGGTCCCTGGATGCTTGTTTCTGGTTCATGGAAGACCTGGATTGGTAGTTCGGGCTGTTCGGGCTGTTCCCATGAAGCACAGGGTCAAGACTGATTTGCATGTAACTGGGTCTGAACTGAGGTGGCAAAGTGAGCTAAAGAATGATTATGGATTTAACCCAGATATATGACTGGGGGTGAATGTCTGAAAAGTTTCAGCACTCCGTCCATCATTTCCTTGTGTTTGCTTTGTTCGCCCTAACTTGGCAGGGTATGCCCAGACAGGGGTCCTTTGCTCACTTTGCCACTGGATTCAAGCTAGCCTGGCTGATGAAGGGTGTTACCCAGAAACCGGTCTCAGGATGCTTGTACCCAGTTCAGGGATGACCTGGCTTGGCAGTTCAGGCTGGACTGTTTCCATGAGGCACAATGTCAAGACTGATTTGTTGTTGTTGTTATGGGTTTATATAGCGCCGGGTCACCTACAGGTCTCAGGGCACTTTGACCACAGAACATAACATCCAGGAGAGAGAGAAGGTGGAATGCCTAGGCTGGGCTGAACGATGTTCGGAACAAGCTGGTCTTCAGGGCTTTCCTGAAGCGGAGTAGATTCTCCTCCTTTCGGAGAGTTTCAGACAGGGCATTCCAGAGCTTCGGTAATAAAACCGAAAAAGATCTCCCTCCCATTGTGGCCAGCTTAAAGCGAGGACATACAAGGAGTTTGGCATCAGAGGACCTAAGATTTCTTTCCGGTCTATATATCTCGATCCGTTCCTTGATGTAGGTCGGGGCCTTCCCGTAAATGGCTTTATGGGCTATGCAGAGGCTTTTGAAAACAGACCTCTGTCCAATTGGTAACCAGTGTAGGTCTTTTAACAATGGGGAGGCATGGGTTCTCCGCGGGAGGTTGAAGATAAGTCTGGCGGCGTCATTTAATACTACCTGAAGTCTGTTTGTTAGTGTTTTTGGCAGGCCTAGGTATAGCGCATTGCCGTAATCGAGTCTTGACACTATAGTGGCCGAGACCACTGTGCGTAACATCGATTGGGAAAGAAGAGGGGCCAGTTTACGCAGCTGTCTTAAAAGACCTGTACAAGTGCCAACCACTGTGGAAACCTGGTTGGTCATTGAGAGGCCACTGTCCAGTTTAATACCCAGACTCCCATTACAATCCCAAAGTCCCATTACAAATGCCTTTACATGGCAGTTAGACCACCATATAAAGGCAGAGTGAAAAGGAACATTACAATCCCTATGGTGGTGCCTTTGCAGGCACCACCCAATTGTAGGGATTACACTCCGACCGACACTCCTACTGGCTCCTCGAGCCTGCATATAGCTGGGTCCAAACTGAGGAGCGAAGTGAGCTAAAGAATGATAATGGCTTCAACCCAGATCTGTGACTGGGGGGAGTGTCTGAAAAGTTTCAGCACCTTGTCAATCATCTCCTTGTGTTTTTTTTGTTTGCTCTAAGTTGGCAGGGTATGCCCAGACGTGGGTCCCTTGCTCACTTTGCCACTGGATTCAAGCTGGCATGGCATCTCCTTGCGTTTGTTTTGAAACATAACACTGCCACAGAATGTGCTGCGTAATTTGTGTTTTTAGACAACTTTGCTGCACAATTTTTGCCACATAATCCTAGAAACTTTGACAATCATCAAGCTCTATAGAGTGATTTGGGGCTGTCATTATGATGACAAAATCCGTATGTCACCAGGAACTGTGAATATATTCCATATTTCATGGTTCCCAATAAAATTCAAATGATTCTGTCAAAATCTTAATCTTGTGAGCTCACATTAGTAAAACACAGCAAATG